>NW_019948161.1:0-17349 GCF_002910315.2 Salvelinus sp. IW2-2015
TGGAGGGGCAAGAGAGCGATCATCACTGTAGCTGCCTACCCCCACACAGCAACTGTAATGTGTGACAGTGGAGGGCAGAGAGAGGATCATACTGTAGCTGCCTACCACCCACACACAACTGTAATGTTGACAGGTGGAGGGGCGAAGAGAGAGGAATCATACTGTAGCTGCCTACCACCACCACACACAACTGTAATGTTGACAGGTGGAGGGGGCAGGAGAGAGGATCAATAACTGTATGCTGCCCTACCACCCACACACAACTGTAATGTGACGAGTGGAGGGGGCAGAGAGAGGCTTTACTGTAGCTGCCTAACCACCCACACACAACTGTAATGTTGACAGGTGGAGGGGCAGAGAGAGGATCATACTGTAGCTGCCTACCACCCACACACAACTGTAATTGTTGACAGGTGGAGGGGGCAGAGAGAGATCATACTGTAGCTGCCTACCACCACAACACAACTGTAATGCTGACAGGTGGAGGGGCAGAGAGAGGATCATACTGTAGCTGCCTACCACCCCACAACAACGTAAATGTTGACAGTGGAGGGGCAGAGAGAGGATCATACTGTAGCTGCCTACCACCCACACAACAACTGTAATGTGACAGGTGGAGGGGGCAGAGAGAGGAATCATACTGTAGCTGCCTACCACCCACACACAACTGTAATGTTGACAGGTGGAGGGGGCAAGAGAGAGATCATACTGTAGCTGCCTACCACCCACACACAACTGTAATGTTGACAGGTGGAGGGGCAGAGAGAGGATCATAACTGTAGCTGCCTACCACCCACACACAACTGTAATGTTGACAGGTGGGAGGGCAGAGAGAGGATTCATACTGTGCTGCCTACCACCACACACAACTGTAATGCTGACAGGTGGAGGGGGCAAGAGAGGATCATACAGTAAGCTGCCTACACCCACAACACCAACTGTAATGTTGCAGGATGGAGGGGGGCAGAGAGAGGATATACTGTAGCTAGCCTACCACCCACACACAACTGTAATGTTGACAGGTGAGAGGGGCAGAGAGAGGATCATACTGTAGCTGCCTACCACCCACACACAACTGTAATGTTGACAGGTGGAGGGGGCAGAAGAGGATCACTCTGTAGCTGCCTACCACCCAACACACAACTGTAATGTTGACAGGTGGAGGGGCAGAGAGAGGAATCATACTGTAGCTGCCTACCACCCACACACACAACTGTAATGCTGATTAGTGGAGGGGGCAGAGAGAGGAAATTCAATAAACTGGTAGCTGCCTACCACCCACACACACTTAATGTGACAGGTGAGGGGAGAGAGAGGATCATACTGGTACAACTACACTGGCTGTTAACCACCAGGCCTCTCCCCCTCCACCTCCCCACCAGCCCTCCTCCACCTCCTCCACCGCAGCCCTCTCCACAAGCCCTCCTCTACCTTCCTCCCCACCTCCTCCACCAGCCTCCTCTACCTCCTCCACCAGCCTCCCACCAGCCCTCCTCTACCACCTCCACCAGCCTCTCCACTCCTCCAGCCTCCTCAACCTCCTCCAACAGCCCTCCACCAATGCTCCTCTACACCGTTTCCACACCAGCCTCCTCCACCTAGCTCTCTCCACCCTCCTCCACCTCTCCCCATGCTCTGTCCTGTTTAGGCCCAGCTCCACCACCTCCTCCACCACCACAAGCCCTCCTCCACCACCTCCTCCACCACCACCAGCCCTCCCTCCACCACCTCCTCTACCACCACCAGCCCTCCTCCCCCCCTCCTCCTCTACCACGTCCTCCCCCAGTGCTCTGTCCTGTTTAGGACCACCAGCCCTCCACCACCTCCTCCACCACCACCAGCCCTCCTCCACCACTCCTAACCACCCATCCAGCCCTCCTCCACACCTCCTCTACCACAACCAGCCCTCCTCCACCACCTCCTCTACCACACCAGCCCTCCTCCACCACCTCCTCTACCACCACCAGCCCCCTCCACCTACCTCCCCCCAAGTGCTCTGTCCTGTTTAGGACAACCAGCCCTCCTCCATCACCTCCTCCCACCAACCACTAGTCCTCCTCCACCTCCTCACCCTCCACCTCCCACCAGTGGTCTGTCCTGTTTAGGGCCCCATCCTCCTCCACCCCCACCTTCAACCTCCCCCAGTGGTCTGTGCTGGCCTGTGTCACTACCAAAGTCAGTCCCCCTCTGTTGAGAGCCCTGTTGTGGGACAGGCCTACTAGGTCTGCGTGGTGTTGTGGGCTTGTTCTGCTGTTGTGCACCACACCATCAAAGGAGCAGTCTGAAACTACTGACTGTCTAAAAGAGTGGCTGAACAAACTAAAAAAACCTGTTTGTTGCAGCTGTACATTTATAACAGTGTATGTGTGTGTGGTGTCTGTGTTTCAGAGCCACATGAGGAAACTGAGGCGTGACTCCTGCAGCACCAGCCTGGTATCATAAGACTAGACGTAACATAGTAAACGTAAAATTAGTATGATATGTTACGTTTGGTATGGTTATAAGACAGAAGGTTACTTAATCCTTTACACTCATGGGAAATTGGCCTATATGCATAGGGCTTAATTGAAATGTTTCTTACAGAAGAAAAATGAAAAGCATATGCATGCATAATCATGGTAGCAATCAAAAAGGGAAACCGTTCTGAGATTATGGGAAAATGACTTGAGGTCTAAGGCACTGCATCTCTAGAGGGTCACTACAGACCCTGCAGTGCTAGAGGCATCACTACAGACCCTGGTTTGATTTTCCAAGGCTGTATCACAAACCGGCCATGATTGGGAGTCCCATTAGGCGGCAGCACAATTGGCTCAGCATCATCCGGTTTAGGGTTTGGCCGGGTAGGCATTCATTGTAAATAAAGATTTGTCTTAACTGACATGCCTAGTTAAATAAAGGTTAAATAAAAAAATAAAAAGATAAAACACAACAGTTCACCTGACAAGGCTGAATACAAACATTAACACTTTGTGTTGATTTCATGGTGCATTTTAATATTTACTGTACTTTGACGCATTTTTGATAATGAAATCTGAAAATACTCTGGATACTGTACATTCATTAACAATAAATATCCTGGACAATGTGGTGTAGTGCAACATAAGAAAATGACAAGGTTTGAGTGAGAGGACTAACTGGTGTCTCCAAGTGAACACACACCTCTACAAAGTGGTACACAGTTCAGTTGGAGCTAGGAACACAAGCATTTCGCTACACTCCAATAACAGCTGCTAAATATATTTATGCAACCAATATCAGTTCATTTGAGGAAATACAGCAAGAACACTTGTAGTTGTTTTGTTTGGAAAACAGCCCTGCACCCCCAACCATCACACTATTACTGTTGTTGTTAATGGAATCCAAAAACGGTCCATTATAAATCGCATCTAGGTCAGGTGGGCATCATTTGAAAGCCGGTTCTAATGCCAACACAAAATAACTAAGTCATAAAAACGATATTACAGTGTTAGGATTTCACAAGGAAATTCAGGGAAACAGATCATCATTTTGGTGAGCATTAGAAAGGAGTCATGAGTGCATTCAGGTGGGTGTGCATGTCAGGTGGGTGTGCATTCAGGGTGGGTGTGCATTCAGGTGGGTGGTGCATCAGCGTGGGGTGGTGCATCAGGTGGGGTGATTCAGGTGGGTGTGCATCAGGTGGGTGTGCCTTCAGGTGGGTGGTGCTCAGGTGGTGCATTCAGGTTTCTTCAGGTGGGTGTGCTCAGTGTTCATTCAGGTGGGTGTCATAGGTGTGCATTCAGTGGTCATAGGTGGGTGTGCAATTCAGGGTGGTCTATCAGGTGGTGAGCTTAGTGTGGTGTGCATTCAGTGGGTGGCTTCAGTTTTGGGTGCCTTCAGTGTTGCTCATGGTCTCAGTGTTCATTCAGTGGTGCTCAGGTGGGTGTGCATTCAGGTGGCGTTGCATTCAGGTGGGTGTGCCTTCAGGTGGTGTGCCTCAGGTGGGTGTGCCTCATGTCATAGGTGGTGTGCCTTCAGGTGGGTGTGCTTCAGGTGGGTGTGCATTCAGGTGTGTCATCAGTGGTGTGCATTAGGTGGGTGTGCATTCAGGTGGGTGTGCATTTCAGGGGGTGTGCATCAGGTGGGTTGCATTAGGTGGGTGTGCATTCAGGTGGGTGTGCATTCAGGTGGGTGTGCCTCAGGTGGGTGTGCATTCAGTGGGTGTGCATTCAGGTGGTGTGCATTCAGGTGGGTTTGTGGTTCAGGTGGGTGTGCTCAGGGGTGTGCATTCAGGTGGGTGTGCATTCAGGTGGGTGTGCATTCAGGTGGGTGTGCATTCAGGTGGGTGTGCATTAGTGGCATTTCAGGTGGGTGTGCCTGGTGAATTTTCAGAACGTCTATCAGTCAAAACACATACAGCGCTGTGAAGCACAGAGCCAGAGCTCTGACACCATGTTTAGCATGTTGCTGTACAGCCACTGCATTCCAATGTAGGCATTATCAGTGCCAAATCTTGCCATTTTCAACCCGTTACGGGTATGAGTATAAAAGGCTACGGCAAAAATGAAAGGAGGGTGGTTGGAGTGGATGGGTAGGTGTATAACACAAACGTCTAACAACAAAGGTTGCGTGTTCGAATCTCATCACGGAGAATTCTAGGCAGGTAGCCTCGTGGTTAGAGCATTGGGCCAGTAACCGAAACGTTGCTAGATCTGACTGACTTGCCTAGTTAAATAAAAGTTATTAGCAACTTTGCAACTACTTAGAACTTTTTGCTACTTTGCAACTATTTAGCATGTTAACTAACCTTTCCCCTAACCTTAACTCTTTACCTAACTCCTAAGCCTTAACCCTAACCTTTACCCCTAGCCTAGCTAACGTTAGCCACCTAGACACCTAGCTAACGTTAGCCCCCAAAAATTGGAATTCATAAAATATCATACGTATTGCAAAATTGTAACACATTGTATCAATTGCAATTCGTAATATATCATACAAAATGGATGATGGACATCCACAAATTAATACGTGCTATTTAAACGTAACATATCACACTAAATTGATAGAGATAGATTTACATTTACTATATTACGTACACTCATGAGTCCAGGTTGGCAACACAACTCAATGGGTCGTTTAAATGCATTGTGTTGGTTAGTTCTGCAGCACAATAAACAGGTTGTTTAAATGCATGGTGTTGGTTCATTCCGCAGATAAAAGCTAGTGGGATGGGCAGGGACAGGAAAATATCCATCCCTCCCTATCTTTTTATCTTACTCTCTCCCTTTCCCTCACTCTCTATTTGCCCTCCTCCCTCTGTCTCGGGCATATTGGTGGAGGTGTCTCGGGCAGAGGTGGTGGAGTGGCGGTAGAGGTGGTGGAGGTGCGGGTGGTGGAGGTGGGGATAGAGATGGTTGAGATGGGGTGGGTGGAGGTGGATGGGGGGTAGAGGTGGTGGAGGTAGAGGTGGGGTGGAGGTAGATGTGTTAGGGTGGTGGAGGTAGAGATGGTGGGGGTGGTGGAGGGTAGAGGTGGTGGAGGTAGAGTGGTGGAGGTGGGGGTGGTGGAGGTGGGGATAGAGGTGGTTGAGATGGGGTGGTGGAGGTTGAGTGGGGGTAGAGGTGGAGGTAGAGGTGGTGGAGGTAGAGATGGGGGTGGGGGGTAGAGGTGGTGGAGGTAGAGGTGGGGGTGGGGGTAAGAGGTAGGGGGTAGAGGTGGTGGCGATGGGGGTAGAGGTGGTTGTGGTGGAATGACTCCCTAGGTATTTGATGATGTGATGATGGTGTATAAAAGTTGTGTTGAGAAGGTGGATTTGGCCAGCTGGTGGCTCTGTGATCTCCAGCTGGCTGGCCACTGACTCTCTCTCACACACACACACACACACACCACACACACACACACACCACACAACAACACACACACACACACACACACACACACACACACCCACACACACACACCACACCACACACAACACACACACACTGGACAAAGCATGACAAGCATGCACGCAAATGCAAAGACACCCCCTCACACACACACACACCTGCTAACACATCAAAAACAAGAACATATTTGTGTGTATGTGTACATGATACACCCAACACATCCCACCTATACATACGCAAGCACATAAAAACAACACACACACACACCATCCCACCCACTCTACACCACGGCACGCCACKGTGCACCTGAGAGCTACACGCCACTTAGTAGTGATTAGTCACAACAACATCTGCAACAGCACAGACAACAGCTGATCTCACATCTGTGGCCGTCTCACATACAACATGGGGCTTGTTTGTGATGACGTTCCAACAGCTGATCCTAGATCAGGTCACAGAGTTCTAGAGGACGAGGACTCAGTACCTTGACCGGGGGATGTCTGGTGGGGGTGTATCTCAAGAGTCTAAAGTGGCATCCTCTCCTCGTCTCTTTACTACATACTATGTGACAGAACAAGACAGGAGGGGAAGGCTGTCATTCCTTTGACTATTCAGGTCAGTGCAGATGAGGGAAAGGAGACAAGGAGACAAAGCTACTTCAGTCTATTGAGATGGACCCTCTTTCAATCAGCAGCCCCACTGGAAACCAGGAAGCTGAGCACTCTGGGACATGCAGTACTTCAGCATGTACCTTCTAGGTGTGTATCATGACCCATCCAGTGCCACACCTGTAACACCTGGCTGGTCGTTGTGTGTGTGTGCGACTCAGAGAGCAGCCACGCTGATGTCAGCCAATGGAATGTGCCAAATGAACGTTCCGGGCCCAGACGTTGGACTTTGGTCRGCAATGATGGGTTGAGGGCCTAGTGTTCTGTTTAGGAGAGACAGCACCTGTCAGAATATAATGTAGCCCAGGTGGACTCCGCCCCCTCGGCCGGGAGCAAACGGTTAAAAAAAAWAGTTTTTGTACACCGGCCAACCCCGGACGACACTGGGCCAATCATCCAGGATGTGATGCAGCCTGGATTCGAACCAGGSACTGCAGTGACACCTCTTGCACTGAGATGGAGTGCCTTAGACTGCTGTGACACTCGGGAGCCCTAATGCCCACAATGTTACCGTGACGACAGGATCAAAGGGACTCTATGTTCCCCGGTAAATACCCGCTTGCCTCCTTTCATTCCCATGCTTCCTCCCTCCCTCCATCTCTCTCTCTCTCTCTCTCTCTGTGTAATAGTCTCTATCCCTCCCTCCATTCCTCTATGTCTGTCTCTCTCCACATTCCCTCTCTCTACCGGACTTTCTCCCTCCCTCTCTCTATTCTTTCGGACTTCCTCTGTCTCTCTCTACTCTTTTTTTCTGTCTCCTATCTCTGTGTCTTTGCCTCTTCCACCCTCCTTCCGACCCCCCCCCCCTTTTTCTGTACTCTCAATCTATTACCTTTCTTCTTAAGATTGAGTGATTGATCTTAGCGTGTCCTTTCAGCTCCCTGTAGCCCTGTTCTCTCCCTGTGGGGGAGAACGCCGCAGAGCGCCTCACAACAATGGCTGCCCTGTTCTGACAGAGAGAGAGGCAGAGAGAGAGAGACCGAGTCTATCGTCCAAACACTAGGGGCCAGGAAGTTCACCTGCAACCTGGGGAGGGATAGAGGGAGTAAAGAGCAGAGAGGGAGGGAGGGATAGGTGGTGGTCTATGGAGACAAAGCTCCTGTCACAGACAGGTAGGGGGGAGGCTGAGGAAGAGTCGCCCCTGGAGGTAAAGTCTCTTATCTGGCTGACATAACTCTGACTTCACTGCAGGGCTAGGCAGGCTCCCACCCACCTCTACTCTCTAGGGGCTGAGTGCTGTACATTCATCTATTCTACAACACACTGTCTTTCTTCACAACACACACACACCATAAATCACACATACCTGTCCAGGACAATACACAATATAGTGTGTGTGTGTGTACAACAATGTAGCTGGTGCGTGAAGTAGGTCATAGGAAGTTAAAGCAGATAGTTAACTTAGATCAGTCATTGGGTTGACTGACTGGCATCGAGCAGCAGATCAACTAGACGACAAGGGAACTGATAAGAAGTGATGATGATGGTATATGGCTTAAWGTATTACGTTTACACAGTACAATGGGTTCATACAYAAAGGTGTGTTAAGGGTTTAATCAACGCAGAAAGGCCTGTTATCAGCCCTCGTACCAGTCCCCAGTGTGATCAATGAGTAGAGAGTGGATGAGACGACTCCCTCTATCACAGCCACAATATCTACCTGTCACCAGCTAGAGTGGAGGGGAGGTGTGTGTGTGTAAGTGTGTGTGTAAGCGATACATGCCTGTCTCACACACCCACGGACACACACACACACACACACACACACAGTGTTTCAACACCAACTCATTCTCTGATTTATCGTTAGATCTCTTCATCTCAAGCTGAGAACGGTTCTGCAGGGGAAATGTAGATTCCACTAGACTAGATTCCACTAGAGTAGATTCCACTAGAGTAGTTCCATTAGAGTAGTTCCACTAGACTAGATTCCTCTAGAGTAGATTCCATTAGACTAGATTCCTCTAGAGTAGATTCCATTAGACTAGATTCCTCTAGAGTAGATTCCTCTAGAGTAGATTCCACTAGACTAAATTCCTCTAGAGTAAATTCCACTAGAGTAGATTCCACTAGACTAGATTCCACTAGACTAGATTCCTCTAGAGTAGATTCCTCTAGAGTAGATTCCACTAGAGTAGATTCCTCTAGACTAGATTCCACTAGACTAGATTCCTCTAGAGTAGATTCCACGTGAGTAGATTCCTCTAGAGTAGATTCCACGTGAGTAGATTCCACTAGACTAGATTCCACTAGACTAGATTCTCTAGACTAGATTCCACTAGAGTAGATTTCACTAGAGTAGATTCCACTAGAGTAGATTCCACTAGAGTAGATTCCTCTGAGTAGATTCCACTAGAGTAGATTCCTTCTTGAGTAGATTCCACTAGAGTAGATTCTCTTGAGTAGATTCCTCTAGACTAGATTCCACTAGACTAGATTCCACTAGAGTAGATTCTCTAGAGTAGATTCCACTAGAGTAGATTCCACTAGAGTAGATTCCATTAGAGTAGATTCCACTAGACTAGATTCCTCTAGAGTAGATTCCATTAGACTAGATTCCTCTAGAGTAGATTCCATTAGACTAGATTCCTCTAGAGAAGATTCCTCTAGAGTAGATTCCACTAGAGTAGATTCCACTAGACTAGATTCCTCTAGAGTAAATTCCACTAGAGTAGATTCCACTAGACTAGATTCCACTAGACTAGATTCCTCTAGAGTAGATTCCTCTAGAATAGATTCCACTAGACTAGATTCCACTAGACTAGATTCCTCTAGAGTAGATTCCACTAGACTAGATTCCACTAGACTAGATTCCTCTAGAGTAGATTCCTCTAGACTAGATTCCACTAGAGTAGATATCACTAGATAGATTCCACTAGAGTAGATTCCTCTTGAGTAGATTCACTAGACTAGATTCCTCTTGAGTAGATTCCACTAGACTAGATTCCACTAGAGTAGATTCCTCTAGAGTAGATTCCACTAGAGTAGATTCCTCTAGAGTAGATTCCACTTGATTAGATTCCACTAGAGTAGATTCCTCTAGACTAGATTCCACTAGAGTAGATTCCTCTTGAGTAGATTCCTCTTGAGTAGATTCCTCTAGAGTAGATTCCACTAGAGTAGATTCCTCTGAATAGATTCCACTAGAGTAGATTCCACTAGAGTGATTCCACTAGAATAGATTCCACTAGAGTAGATTCCTCTAGAGTAGATTCCACTAGAGTAGATTCCACTAGAATAGATTCCACTAGAGTAGATTCCTCTAGAGTAGATTCCACTAGAGTAGATTCCTCTTGAGTAGATTCCACTAGAGTAGATTCCTCTAGAGTAGATTCCACTAGACTAGATTCCACTAGAGTAGATTCCACTAGACTAGATTCCACTAGAGTAGATTCCACTAGAGTAGATTCCACTCTCCTCATTGATTTCAATCTCATATTGTCCTACTTGGCTTGTTGGGTGACTAATGCTCTGTCATATCTCACTGAAATCCCCAGACAATGTCTATAAGTGTCTACAGCATGGTGTGATAATATCATATAGGATACACTCCCAGTCTGACAGAACACTGCCAATCCCATCCTCTGATGGACTGATTGACTGCAGAAGGAAAAACACTGTTTGTGATGAAACAACTCTCTTGTCCTTTGTTTTTCATACCATCATTCTCCTCTTCCTCTGTCCTTTCCCTTCTGTTTGTTTTAACACACACACACCACACACACCACACACACACACAAACACACACAACCACACACACACACACACACACACACACACACACACACACACACACACACACACACACACACACACACACACACACACACACACACAACACACACACAACACGCCACATCAGTGCTATATCAGCGCGTGCCTATCTTCTGTGTGTGTGTGTGTGTGTGTGTGTGTGTGTGTGTGTGTGTGTGTGTGTGTGTGTGTGTGTGTGTGTTGTGTGTCTGTGTGTGTGTGTGTGTGTGGTATATTACTGAGCCAAAACAGCCATAAAAGGCAGTGCATGGGGGATTCCAGTCATTAAGGAACTCAGGCTAGTGGAGTACTTGTTGTTCTTATTTGAGGTTGGCTGCATGTCGGTGCCACCCTTCACACACACGCTCCCTCTCTTCCTGGTCACTGGTGTTGATTGCTCGGCAGACGCCTCTTATCAGGGCCGACGGGGACGGCTTATATTACCATCTACCAGACTAGTAACACTAGAGGGCTTTAAAGGAGCGCAGGCCGCCAGCACTGTCTCTTTGTGCACAGCATGTTGGGTAACACACAGAGCTAAACTGTTCGGATGTGGATTGATGTGGTTAACACAACAAGACATCTCCCAAAGTGATGACTTCAACTAAAGAACAAGCGTGAGAAGTACCAAACTAACCCTCACAGCCTGTTCTATGTAGTCGGTACTATATCCCAGGTCCTGGCTGTTGGGGTGCTGTGCAGAGGGGCTGAGGGGTGCATAGAAACCCCTGGCCGGGAGGGCACCTTTGAGGTTGCTCTGCCTCTAACCCAGGCTGGCAGCACCCAGAGAGAGATAGAGAGTTGATTGAGGTAAACAGCATTATCATACATACAAATCTTTGGTATAAAACAACATTCATAAAGTACAAAGCATGGGTCTGCTCTGTGACTCACAATCTATTAACACAACAGCAGCCATGACACTCCTTTATACCGGCCAGCACTGGCCACAGCTACTCAGATGGAACAACTCGCTCATACTCACACACACACACACACACACACACACAACACACACACACACACACACACACACACAAACAACACACACACACACACACAAACACACACACACACACAAAAAAAAAACAAAACAAGAAAAACACAAAAAAAAAAAAAACCACATTTATACACACACACAGCAGCATCTGGAAAAGCGTTTAGCAGCAGCAGAGGCTGTTCTGGACAATAGGCAGCAGTGAGAGAGGCTCTGTGAGGATAAAGGAAGGTTTCATTATAAACCAAAGTGATTCAGAGAGGAGGAGGGATTTTTATGACTTGAAAGCTGTTGGCACGTGCTCTGTCTCTCCCTCCGTCTCTCCCCGGGAGGGCGAGGACGAACAGAGGCACTGGCCGTGCCAGCAGCAGCCCACGCCATCTCTCCCGACACGCCTCCCGTTTGCCGCCGCCCGCCGCTGCGAGGGAAAGCCCTCAGAGGCAGCAGATGATGATTAGACGAGACACACTACAGACACCCCTAAAAACACTACAGACACCCCACACCCCTAAAAACACTACAGACACCCCTAAAACACTACAGACACCACACACCCCTAAAAACACTACAGACACCCCACACCCATAAAACACTACAGACACCCCACACCCCTAAAAACACTACAGACACCCCTAAAACACTACAGACACCACACACCCCTAAAACACTACAGACACCACACACCCCTAAAAACACTACAGACACCCCTAAAACACTACAGACACCACACACCCCTAAAAACACTACAGACACCCTTAAAAACACTACAMACACCCCTAAAACACTACAGACACCACACACCACACAGAGGAGGGTTAGACAGGATGGGGGAGTGAGTGAGTGTGTGTGTGTGCGTGGCAGACTGGAGCACCTGAGGAGCGTGTTGACCTGTGTGGTCTGCTGCAGACAGACAGGCCAGGGGAGATATTTACACACAGTCAGCCAGGGACAAACCACCTGAGTAGAGAAAGTGGGGGGAGAGGAGGTGAGGGGTCTGGACTGAGCATGTAGGGCTGAAGTTCTGCATACACAGACATCAGACACATCCACACACCCTAAGCCACAACACCACTAATACTGTCTTGCTTCAGTGCACTGCCAGTAACAGTACACACCGCTCATAGTGTTCACGTGGGTATCCACCCGGTTTCATCTTGCATAACAAACTTATGGGGATTAAACCAGGGGATATAACTGAGCCAAAGGGCAAAGTCACACAGATATAGAAACCACAGCTTTGTTCCCATTGGAGCTGTACCACTGATACTAACTAAGTATGACTGTAGTACCACCACTATATCAGCCAGAAGAGAGAGAGAGAGAGAGGAGAGAGAGAGAAGAGAGACAGAGAGAGAGAAGAGAGAGAGAGAGAGAGAGAGAGAGAGAGAGGAGAGAGAGAGAGAGAGAGAAGAGAGAAGAGAGAGAGAGAGAGAGGAGAGAGAGAGAGAGAGAGAGAGAGAGAAGAGAGAGCGAGAGAGAGAGAGAGAGAGAGAGAGAGAGAGAGAGAGAGAGAGAGGAGAGAGAGAGATAAAACTCTTCCCCCACACAAGTGTGCAAAATATGGTGCCCAGGAAGCACTCCACATCCTGTCCCAGCCTGGCTTTGGCACACACCAGGCCACAGTCAATTATTCACACTCCGGCACCAGACAACCTGCGAGGAGGAGGAGTAGAGCACTGGTAAACAGAGTAGCAAGAAGAGGACAGGAGAGAGTAAGGCAGCCTGGTCAACAGAGTAGCAGAGAGAGGCAGCAGGAGAGAGTAGGCAGCCTGGTCAACAGAGTACGCAGAGAGAGAGGAGCAGGAGAGAGTAAGGCCCCCGGCAGCCTGTCAATCAGAGTAGCAGAGATGAGGAGCAGAGAGAGTAGGCAGCCCTGTCAACAGAGTAGCAGAGAGAGCCTCTGAGTGGTTCCCCAACTCCCACATCCACTCTGCTGCCCCGCAAAGACTTTCATCCCCGTACCATTCAGAAAGTCAACGCTGAACATCACCAGAGGGTGGCCTACTCCCGAACGTACACGTTGCTCACCAACCCAACAATCACCCCAGAGCATCTACACGACCATCCCACCTGAGGAAAGCAGACAGTAGGGATGTTTGCCAAGTCTCTAAAGGACGTGGCACTTGGTAGAACAAACACCCCATGCCGACTGGACAGAGACCACCCAGAGACCCCACCAGACCACTACACCACCAAGGAGCCCCAGAGACCCCTAAAGACACCACTGAACCACCAAGGAGCCCGGATCCTTCACATCCTTATGATGTCATGTCTCCACAGGCTACAGAGAGGTAATTGTGCCATCACAGAAACACAGCTCTGTCAATAGAGGCAGAGACTCTGGAGGATTGATCATTTMGTACAAATCCGAACTACAAAATCTAATTGATCCCCTCAAAATTGGCCAATATCACATTTGGTTAAAACTGAGAAAAGAACTTGTACTGACAGAAAAAGATGTGTTCCTTTGCGCAATATATATCCCCCCCTCAGAATCCCCATATTACTCAGAGGAGCTCTTCCCCACCCTTGAGGAAGAGACGTGCCATTTCCAGGCCCAGGGAAATGTGCTCATCTGTGGGGACACAAACGCGCGCACAGGAACACTACCTGATCTAACGAGCACACGAGGGGACAGCTTTATTACAGGCCATACTGTTTCTAACTGTCATTTGGTACACGAGGGGTACATACTCTTGATTAATGAAAACATTCTGGCAAATGCTTTCGCTTTCATTCGTCTTGCGCCAGTCCAAGAATTTCACCTCTAGCGGCACAATACGAATGCCCCCCATAGAAACAACAGTGACAGCACCGTCAACAAAAACGGAAGGGATCTGTTGCAGCTCTGTAGGCCTTCATTACTGTGAGACTTTAAAACTCTATGAACGTACACTCAGAAACAAAAAAGCACAGTACAACAGCAAGCAGCTGACACTAATTGAGGAGTCCATAAACACAAACAACTTCTGGCAAAATTGGAAAAAACWAAAAAATCTAAACAAGAGGAATTAGCGATACAAAATGGTGACATATGGACAACCCATTTTAAAACACTCTACAACACCGTTCAAATTGACACAAATGCAGAACAACYCCAAATTCATGAGAAGTTGAATGGATTAGAAAAAGCTATAAAGGACAATCAAGATCCATTGGACTCCCCAATTACTGACCAGGAGCTCTATAAGAAACTTCAGGCTCTCAAATTTAAAAAAGCATGCGGACCTGATGGCATCCTAAATGAGATGCTCAAACTCACTAGTGCAAAATTTCAATTAGCTATATTAAAACTGTTTAATTTGATCCTGAGTGTAGGTTATTTCCCTGACATCTGGAATCAAGGACTCATAACCCCAATCTTTAAGAACGGAGACAAATTTGACCCTAACAATTACAGAGGCATTTGTGTGAACAGTAACCCGGGGAAGGTTTTCTGTACTATTATAAATGTAAGAGTTCTAAACTTCCTTAATAAGCACGTCTTGAGTAAAAGCCAAATTGGATTTATACCAAAACATCGCACAACTGATCATATTTACACCCTACACACCCTGATAGATAAACATGTCCACCAAAATAATAACAAAATATATGCTTGCTTTATCGACTTCCAAAAAGCATTTGATTCTATTTGGCATACAGGACTGTTCTACAAAGTTATTGAAAGTGGTGTAGGGGGTAAAACATATGACATAATTAAATCAATGTATACTGGCAATACATGCAGCATTAAAATTGGCAAGAAAATATCAYAATTCTTTAACCAGGGGCGGGGCCTTCGTCAGGGTTGCAATCTAAGCCCTGCACTCTTCAATATTTACATCAACGAATTGGCCACTATTCTAGAAAAATCCTTAGCCCCTGGTGTTAGTCTCCACAATTCAGAAGTTAAATGCCTACTCTTCATGTCTACATATACAGTATTCCAAAGCTATTTGGATATTTACAATGTAAAAATAAATACAAATGAGTAATCAAAGATTGACAACGGAAGACAAAACAGTAACAACAATAACCAAGGGTCAAAGAAACAAACAATATGAAACAATACAATAAGTACATGTGGCAAGCTGTTGTCCTGAAAGATTGGCTCCAGAACCACTGACCTCTTACAAATATGCAGGCAGCATGAGGCTGCGCTCCATACCCACAGCTCTCTGCGTCCTGCCATCCAAAGGCTGACGCGTAAGCCTACTCTCATCTAGAGAGGTTTTGACAACCTTGTGAATAAGGGTTCAATTCGGGAAATGATTGTTTTATATTTGACATTTTTCAGGAAATGCAGCTCCGGTCTCAGGTTCTTGCGTTGTGCAGTGTTGCACAGCCTTTCCTTCACAGGGAAGCCAGGTTTTCCTGTTGTCTACCCTTCCAATGGCAAGGGTCTGTCTCACTCAGATCCTGTACTTTCCAAGGTTTTGAAAGTAACCGATGGGTCAAATATATTAGCCATGGACGCTAACTTCGATTTTAGGGCCAGATAGCACTGCATTTTGCTTTGTGTTGTGTGTCCCTAAGCATAGTTTGTTGACTTGGAATTATCTATTGCAAATGAGTTCGCCTGAAGAGTGCAATCGTGTGTTATACAGTTTTTGACCCCTAGAACAAGTCTGGATAGGGACTGAGTTCTGTGTGTACAGTGTGTGGTGCCACGTATAAGCTCAGCAAGGTGTTAGAATTGAGAACGTCTGTGTGAATCGCCTCAAACAGCTGTAGTTAGATGAGGTAGTGCTTAGTAGACACAGTTTTGTGAACTTCAACCCCAGACTCAGAGCGTGGATGGGCGGACTGAGGTCTATCAGATGTGTAGTAGATACAGGTTTGTATAGAAACTCGATGCCTCCAGAGACCAGTCTGGATTGGAGTGGACTGAGCTTCAGTGTGTTAGTAGAACAGGTTGTTGAACTCAGCCCCAGGACCAGCTGAAATGAGGGGACTATGAGGTTTCAGTTGCTTGTTAGTAGAACAAGTTTTGTGAACTCAGCCCCAGGACCAGCTGGATGAGGGACTGAGCTTCATTTGTGTTAGTAGAAAGGTTTGTAAACTCAACCCCAGACCAGCTGATGAGGGACTGAGGCTTCAGTGTGTTAGTAGGAACGGTTTGTGAACTCAGCCCCAGACCAGCTGATGAGGGACGTTGTAGGCTTCAGTGTGTGTAGAGAACAGGTTTTGTGAACTCTCAGAGCCAGGTACCAGGGTGGGGGAGCTGAGGTGCTTCAGTTTTTTTTGTTGTTGTGTTATAGGTTGAGAACAAGTGTACTTGTGTAACTCTAGCCCATGGAACGAGCTGGAATGAGGTGGAATGAGTTCGGGATATTAGCATAGTTTAGTAGAATGTGGGTCTTATGGAACTCACGTCCCTCTAGGACCAGCTGGTTATTGAGGGGGACTCTTTTTCTTTGCTCAAGCTTCTATGGCCATTGGCAGGCTGTCCTTGTCATATATGATCTGCAGAGCGCGGTCACTGATTTTAGATGTTGTGCGCGAAAACTTAATGCATATTTATTTTCGAGTCTTTTTATTATTAGTGGATTATTGGCCTAATCTGCCCTTGCATAGCATTGATTGCTGTAGTTTCCTCTTGACATGTAGAGAGAACTCTTTTCGATCCTGCTACATGAGGGTTTCAAGTTGCGGTGTGTATTGACCCCTCCCATTTTTGATTGAAAATCTGATTAGTTTTGCAAGTGGACCCCACGCCTCGCTGCCATAAAGTGCAATTGGTTCAATTACATATTCAATTAGTTTAGCCAATTTTAATAGTATTCAATTTGATTAGCTTTTTAATGGCGTATAGATGCCCTGCGTGCTCTTTCTCATCCTCAAGTTCATTCACTGGCCTCGATTAAAGTGTCCAGTTGAGCTTATTTTAAACCTAAGTAATTGTAGATGTTGCTACATTTACTTTACAATATTTTGTACAATGTGAGACTTTAGGTCTAATTCACCTGAGATCTGTGATCTTCTCTGGCGAAAATCATTATTATTTTAGTATTTTTGGGTTATACTTGCTCAGCAGGTCCAGGCTCTGTCTGTAGGCCATTGCTGTTTGTGACAAAGCAAGGGCATAGGTCATCATGCGAGAGGC
>NW_019948162.1:8739-17346 GCF_002910315.2 Salvelinus sp. IW2-2015
GTGGTGAGTGTTGGACTCAAAAAGAGATTAATTTCTTAAGCAAGAGAGAGAGAGGAGAGAGATTTTTTTCCACTATCTTAGCTAGCAAATGCAGCCAGCTAGTTTAGCTACTCAAACACCCGGCTAAAACAGAGAGGATTCTATGTTAGCTAGCTGTCTATGGCTATCCAACACTGGAACTCTCCAAGTCAAGTTAACTTTGATTTTATTAATTTATGGCATCTGTGTAACTGCTCAACTGCTTGCTGACTGACTGTCTGCATGATTGTAGCGGGTTTACTAATGCATTCGTTCTAGTAGCTATGTTGACTAGCTATGATGTTAGTATATGGTAATGATGTAGGCTGTGTAGGGGTATGATATGAAGGTTTGGCTTGAACGTTTTTTCACCTGGTCACAGACAGCTGTGTATGTGCACTGAAGTCCACAAACGAAGGAAAAGGTGAGAGGGAGAGCGCGTAGATGCGAGAAGGAATTATACAATGAGCAAACTGATGATGCTGTTGTTACGTGGCTGCTATGAAAGTGAACTGTGTTTGCGTGTGATCAGGGGTGGATTCATTCTGCCGATTCTGTTGAAATGTTTCTAAAAGGAAGCAAACAGAATGAAACTGGGATAAACATATGTGAATTTGTTCAATAAACTCTCGTTTGCAGCTGTTGCACTAATGATTACACACTCTAGATGCAGGCAAGAGTGTGCAAGGTGGTATTGAATGTGTTACAGTCTGTCACCTTGATTACTGTTTCTGTTGACCTGTGCACCTACGTTGTAAACTTTCATTCATAGTTAAGTTGTAGTAGCAGCTTCATAATGGGTACAGTGAAAATGTGAGGGTACTGTAGTGGCTACACCTCCATGTTGCATTGAGCTGGGTGAATGGAATAGGAAAGCTCATTAAAAAAGTGTCCTCTCTCATTTAAACAATCACTTGACTAGCCACGCTGCAACATTCAGGCTCCACACAATAATCAACATTTCCGGTTGCTGCGGATTATTTTCCTGTTGTGAGAAATTGGTCAAATTAAGATCTACATCTGTTGGTGGCCTAACCAACACACTCACACAACACACAACACACAACACCACACACACACACACACACACACACACACACACACACACACAACGTGTTAGTAGAATGAACTATGGTAATCTCTCTATGACTAATGACAGAGAGAGACAGAAAAACAAAGGGAATTGAAGAAATGTCCTAAGATCACCAAAGGGTCCCTCTGATCACACACCCGTCTCTCTTTCTCTGTATTATTCAACTCCCCTGTTAGATTGTATACTATCTGCCTGCAGTCACATTGACAGTCTATTCTCCCTGCATCGGTGGCTGTGTGTGTGTGTGTGTGTGTGTGTGTGTGTGTGTGTGTGTGTGTGTGTGTGTGTGTGTGTGTGTGTGTGTGTGTGTGTGTGTGTGTGTGTTGTGTGTGTGTGTGGAGAGAGGCTAGTGAAGCTGATGTGCTGGTAGTTAATCACCTCTCAGTCTCTTCTTCCTACCTCTTCTTCCTCGCTCCTTTTCTCCTTCCTTGTCTGTTCTATCAGTGTTCCTTGGTCTATCTCGCTCTCCCTCCCTCTCTTCATCTTCCTCCTCTTCCCTCTCTCTGCTCCATCCCTCTCCTCTTGTCTCCCTCTTTTTCATTATCTCTGCTCTTCTCTCTTCCTCTCTTGGGCACATCGCTTTCCCTACCCTCTCTCTCCATTTTTCTTCACCTAGCCACATCCCTGGTCCCCACACTCTCTCTCTCTGTTCATCTTGTTCTCTCTCTCTCTCTCTCTCTCTCTCTCTCTCTCTCTCTCTCTCTCTCTATGAGTGTGTGTGCTATCAAAGCAGTAAAAGCACGTCGCTTCACCCTACCTTTTCTCTCTCTCAAACCGAACCCCACCAATGCACCACACTTCCTCATGCAGGCTGACAATATTCCCGTTTCTTCCTAATTCCCATTTGGGAATTCTCTTCAGAATATGGATCATTAGTAGACAGTAGCTTCCAGGAGATTCTCTTCTCCAGGACCAGGATGTATTGGATAGTAATGGGATGATAATTAGGCTGCTAGTCCCTCTTTCCTTTCATTCTCATCTTGTCTTTCTCCGTTTTTTCTCAATCTACACCCTCCCTTCCTTTCTCTCTTTCTCCCCTTTCACTTCCTCTCATCCGTCTCTTTCTGACTATCCACTTCCCCCTCTCTCCCTGATAACCACGGCCATTGGTTTATGAACTGTGTTATGACATGCTGCAGCAGCTTAAAGTAGAAACATCACTAGACACAGTACTTTCTTTCTACATGCGCAATTAAAGGGGAATTACACCAAAACATCTAAATGTGTTATTTAAAAAAAAAGAATGGTCTTCTGATGTGATTTAAACGTTGACATGGACTCAGAACAAACTACAAAAAAATGTCAAACTGGAAAAATAAAACAGAGAGAACAGAATTCTGGAAAATGTAAAATATAATTTATAGATCGCGACGTGTTATTTAAAAAGAAAAGTAGCTCTTGTGGTAGCCATCTCTCTCACAACAACAACAGGAGTCGGGGGAAGAGTTGCCGAGTGTATAAGAAACAGGACGAAGAGTAAGGAGTTCAGATAGGTGAGTCGCTTATGTTTGCCTATGCGTAGTAGGTGTGCTGGGTGTTGTGTTGCTGATAGAGGGTTATCGGGCTGGTAGGTAGTGATGTGTGTCGATGGGTCGGCTGGTCTCTTGTGTGCATTTGGTGTCGGCTAGGGATAGGAACTTGGTTAGTAACTTGTGTTTTTTTGTGTTTGATTACGTCAAGGTCCGTTTAGCTCCTGTAGCCTCGCTTAACTGCTTCTTAACGCCTTAGTACTTAACCATTCAGAATGAACGCTTCAATGTAGGTGCCGGTGACAGCAGTGTAACTTGAGTCTGTCCACACAAACACACACACACACACACACACACACACACACACACACACACTACTACACAACACACACCACAACACACACCACACACACACACACACACACACACACTGCCAGCTACCTGGCCTTCCTCAACTTCTATTTTGACACGAAGTTTTTGTAAGCCGTACACTCTGTTTTGTAATCTCACCTCGTAGGACAACATTGAGTAAATCCTGATATGATAATCTATTTTCCTCTGCTGAAAATTGCTATACACACACACACACACACACACACACAACAACACACTCACACACAGTGCTCTTGGTTACAGGCTAACCGTTGGTTGGGTGGTAGGCGATTAGCTAGATTTGTCGTCCATGTACAAAAATCGCTAAGTAGTTCTCCTAAACACCTACACCACGTAAATCAAGACCTCAAAACCAGATCCACTAACCACGCTACTTCTTGGGGAGCAAGGATATGGAAGAGCTAACCTTAACCTTAACCCTAACCCTAAGCCTCCCAAAAACTAAACTTTATCCAACCCTAAACCCTAAACGCTAACTATGCTCTAAACGGAGAGAGAACACCTTACATACTAACCATAGTCTTCCTAAACCTTAATATTGTATTCTAAGTCTAGACCCTATACAATAATTCTAACGCTTAAAGAGAGCTAAGACCCACATAGAAAGGAGCATTTGAACGCATGTAGATGAGGAGAGAGAATAACACTAGACAGAGATGTGCCTCAGTTGGTCAATTTTTACCTATCTGTTTACTTAAATGTCGTTGTTAGGGACTTCTGGACCACAAGAATAGTAAGCACGAGCTCCACACACACAACACAACACAACACCATCCACCATAGGGCCCTGAACCTGGGCGGCTGGGGCAGGGAGCATTACAGCGTGTCTCTGACAGGCTCACTCTCTCATTACAGGGCAGCAGGCTGCTTTGTAGTCCACATGCTGCTCAGCTGCTACTGTACCACACTAGTACACACCACTCCATATCATCACTCACACCAACTACTACTGCTCGCCTCCTATACATACTCATCATCAAGCTTCAGCACACATAACCCTACTCACACACACCACACTGATCTACACTCACACACAGCACACCGACACATAACCACCTCAATACCAACCACCATCCACACGCCAGCTTTTACAAACCACCACACCAGCAAACAACCACCACCACAACACTGCCATGATTTCTACATGGATTCCTGCTTCTATGGTGGGTCTATCTTTCTCCGGTATACAGCTGGCCAAATAGAACTACCTCGCCCCCATTTCAAAATCCAAGTAGTAGGCCTACATCTACTCCTACTGAGCTCATAGGCAACAACATCACGCGCACATTCTCTAAGTTATGATTAGCACCCCAACAAATGTCCATGTCCTAGTATGTGACACTAAGTTTGACACGCGCTGAGCAAAATTGTTACACCTAAGGGAAACTGAGCCAGAGTCACACGAATCACGTGACACTATACGGTTAGAGTCATCCTTAACCCTGGCTAAGCCACATATGAATACAATAAAACCAAACTATGAAAGTATAGCAAGCACTTCTGGGAGCACTCACAAGAGTTCTTGAGAGTAGATTGGATCCTGCGAGAATGAGGCATGCAAGCGCTGGCAAAATACAATAACGGTATCGACTGGAGATTACCACGACACACCATGAGTAACGACCGCTTGCTCGAGAGATTTTGACAAAGTACTCTTGAGTACATGGAGAAGAACCTTACCTTGTCGGCCGCCGCGAGGATACGGTCACCCACGCATCCAAAACGGCCTCAAGAATGAGAAGAGATATGACTACTATAAAGGCAAAGGACAGTGTCGTCATACTTGTATAGTACTAGTAAACTTAGAGCTCGCGGGAAGAGATAGACGCTCTTATAGTGATCCACACTCACTTCGAACGTCTCTGCATGCGCATAGAGCGAAAAAAGATAATGTTCTGCACTTGACCTCCCAGTTTACTGCTAAAGCGTAAAGAGTGGTAGAGCCAGACTTCAACCTCGAAATAAATCGTAAGAGACATGTTTCTACTTCACGCGATGTCACTTAATCTATCTGTGAGCAAATCCAGCGGTGCTATATGCCGTTGACCGCAGGTAACCTTCAGTCGACCACAACATGGTTGAGGGTAGCACCCAAACTACACAAAGCTTCGAGATTGTGTGACTCCTGAAAAGACATATCAACAGTACGCGTAGTTCTCTTCTGCTGAGCTAAGACATATTTGAAAGCATCTATAAACAGCGACACGATGTTGACGCCGGATTGCTTTGAATACAATATTGAGATGCCAACAATCATTCATGGCACAACCGGTCCCAGCAAGTGCGCAAATAAACTGCAACGATAGAGATTATACTGCTCACCACACATCGAGCATTGTCGATGCACGCGATTCTCAGAAATCTCACAAATTGCACCATATTTATATAAAGAGCATCACGTTAGTTTGTGGGAGTGTAATTGATAAAAAGAATAATTCTCACAGAACTCCTTTGTATATTATTGACCATACAGCCACTTTGAGACTGAATTTCTCGACTGCAAAACGAGTATGTGTTATTAATGAAGCCAAATCACTCACCTACTAAGAATCGTAGGAGATATCACGCACACATCATCCATATATCTATCACCGCATAACCATCCATATGGTTGGCATGTCTTATCAAGGACTCAGCCGATAAGCCGCTTCGCATAAACTTGTTCGAATACGCAACCTAGAAGTAAGTGTGGTGTACCAAGTTGGCAAGATCTCACTAGGGCCGCCCACCTAGCTACTCGATCTCTAATTTTTATAGCTAAAGTGCCAATACCTCCTCTATCTACGTGCGGAATATATTAAAACAAAGCACTGCTTTTACGGCGAGGTGTGTAGCCACTTATCCTGACAATCCTGCTAGTAGGAGTGTCGAGATGCCAAGTAGTGACTCGGACGCATGAGCACACACCAGATAAAACTCAGCTCTCTACCTACATGTACAATGTGATTAATATACCTTCTATCTAATGCACTAGAAGTTATCCAGTACTGAGTCATTTTGAGAGCTGAGTTGTTCCAATATATCGTTCTGAGTCCAGGTTACTATTATTTCTAGATCCATTGAAAGGCAATATAGTAAAGACTCATAAAGAGAGCAATCTCTGATGACCTATATTTTTCGCTCTACTCATCTCTCATACGGTCTCATCTAGACGCGTCCCAGCATGAGAAATTGTATGGCCTACATTTTGATCTCGAGTGTGCGCCACTTCTCGCCCGCAAATAGTTACTGGACGTGGATTCTACTTCGGTGATGACGTAACATTAATAAAACACGAGGTAGATATAGATTGTGCATTTAACACAGATAACTAACACACGACTGGATATTATGTCTCTGCCTTATTTTACGAATCTCACACTTCCTTCCACAATAGCTCATAATGGTGATCTCTGCTATGGCTCATGCTTTTGCTCGTGCTCGGCTCAGAGGATATTGATTTCTATGGCTTAAGAATCCATAGTAGTTCGAGTTGTTCTGAGTCATGAAACGCACTTCTTCTGTTTAGCTTGCTCAAGTCCGCTGGATCGGCTAGAACAGGAAGGCAGCTAACGTTCTCATTGCAATTCTCTCAATTTGTTATACTAGCACAAGAGGGCGTAGAATATATGGAACTCACAGTACATCTCATGCTGGAATGTCAGAGTCTATCTTGCCTGTGCTCGTGGCCTCTAGGATGCATGGCTGGATAGGATCATATATCACGACTAGGCAGTACTGTCTCTTTGTACTATCTAACAGAGAGACCACAACTATATGGGTCATATGAATAATACCAGCAAACGATGAGTCTAGAAGGAACAGGAGAGTTCGAGTGTCACTAGGCACGCGCGAGGCCAGGACTCTGATATAGCACAGCGCGCGGAGACAACAGCCGACACTAGACATGCGCACGACTGGTGGGAGTGCTTGTATCAGAGAGAGTCCAGCAGGAATTGCGGATGAAAGAGATAGTCGGAGTAAAATGATAGTGACAGTATAGTAAATAAATTAAGTGAGCCGGTTTAACTACATGGAAATCCCTTCCATCTGTCATATTGCTCAAGTGAACCAAACCTGGTTTCTACAAACAGGATAAAGCAACAACCTCACGGCACAATGCTCTCCCCTATTTGACCTAGATAGTTTATGTGTATGTATTGATGTTGAAGGCTATCGTGTGCCTTTGCAGTTCTGTCCTTGAGCTGTTCTTGTCTATTAATGTTCTGTATTATGTCATGTTATGGTTCTGTGTGGAACCCAGGAAGAGTAGCTGCTGCTTTCGCAACAGCTAATGGGGATCCTAACAAAATACCAAATGACACACACCACACACACACACACACACACACACACACACACCAACACAACACACACACACACACACACACACACACACACACACACACAACACCCAAACACACAACCACACACACACACACACACACACACACACACACACACACACACACACACACACAAACCCCTCCCATGGTGGTAGACTGGGCATGCTGTGGCTCATTGGAGCCAGTTCTGTTAATACTATTGTGTTGTGGACAGAGATGGTGGATGGGTGTGAGCATCTGATTCCAAAGGTCGCAAGTTCAAATCCAGCAATAGAAAGTTGTTTTTGAGTTTTTGTTTTAAGCCTATTCCAAACTCTTACCTTAAACATTCAGAGTTAATGCCTAAACTTAACCTTAAACACTTCAAAATGTGACGTTTGCAACAACTTTGATGTATGAGACACATGGATGAACGTCTAATTCTGACGTGAGACTGTGAGACCTAGTTGGATTCCCAGGACCACCCATATTTATAAATGTTTGTACGCATGACTGTAAATCGCTTTGGATATAAGCGTCTGCTAAATTGCATATATCATATCATATATTTGTATATATTTATTATATTATACACAATAGGGAAACCCATACGTTGTTAACCATTCATGATTACTGCAGTTTAGGCTCCTACAGAGCTAAATGATACTCACTGTGTTGAAAGTGGTCTGACATCAGCTCTGTAATCCCATCTACTCAGTGTGACTGTCGTCACACCAAAGTGACTCGTAGAACAGCAGGTTCACTGTTATGGTAAATACCCCTACACACTGACCTAGGGTCATTTCTGTGTTTTACCCTCTAATGGTTGATATGAACCTATATCTGATCCTAGATCTGTGACTATACAGGGCGCTGCCACTGGGACTCATTGACATCATAAGTGATTCACAGTAATTTACATTTACATTTACATTTTAGTCATTTAGCAGACGCTCTTATCCAGAGCGACTTACAGTAGAGTGCATACATTTTATTACATTTTACATACTGAGACAAGGATATCCCTACCGGCCAAACCATCCCTAACCCGGACGACGCTATGCCAATTGTGCGTCGCCCCACGGACCTCCCGGTTGCGGCCGGCTGCGACAGAGCCTGGGCGTGAACCCAGAGACTCTGGTGGCGCAGCTAGCACTGCGATGCAGTGCCCTAGACCACTGCGCCACCCGGGTAATCTACTACTCTGTTATTGAAGATGAATAATAGAATGGAGGTATCATACCACTGTCAAACTGTCTCACTGAGGAGATAATAGAGCTGTATCACTCTCAGTAGTGATACAATAATAGAGCTGTATCACTCTCAGTAG
>NW_019948163.1:0-10083 GCF_002910315.2 Salvelinus sp. IW2-2015
AGAGTTTTTAGCCCCGTGCTTCTACACCTGCATTACTCAGCTGTTTGGGTTTTAGGGCTGGGTGGTGGTCTGTACTAAGCACTTCGATATATAGCTGATGTACGAAGGGCTTATATAAAATAAATTGATTGATTGATGGTTCTGTACAAGCACTTTGAATATCAGCTGGTGTACGAAGGGCTATATAAATACATTTGATTTGATTTGATGAGCTTGTTAGTTAGTTTAAAACAGAAATAGAGATGCCTGCTACCTTGTCTGTCTCTTCAGCCTCTTTCAGAGGACCATTTGAAACTATAACTCTGACTCCATGCGTACGTCTTACTCTGTAAACAACTAACTAGATAGCACTGCCTCCACTGTTCTTATAGCACCCCCCCCCTCTTTTCTTCCCTAATCTTCACACTTAATACACTGAGATTAATTCTGATAGGGAGCAACAAACATATATGTGTATATTAGCAAAAGGCTAAGGGTGTGGTATATTTAAACAAAAGACCTGAGGGGTGTGATATTATTTAAACAATAAGACCTGAGGGGTGTGGTATATTAAACAATAAGACCTAAGGGGTGTGGTATATTTAAACAATAAACCTAAGGGGTGTGGTAATATAAACACATAAGACCTGAGGGTGTGGTATATTTAAACAAATAAGACCTGAAGGGGGTGTGGTATATTTAACATAACTTGAGGGGGTGTGGATATTTTAAACCAATAAGGGGACCTGAGGGCTGGGTATATTTAAAAACAAATAGACCTGAGGGGGTGTGGTATATTTAAACAATAGACCTGAGGTGTTGGTCATATTTAAACAATAAAGACCTGAGGTGTTGTGGTATATTAAATAATAAGAACCTGAGGGTGTATATATTAAACAAATAAGACCTAGAGGGGGTGTGGTATTTTTAAACAATAAGACCTAAGGGGGTGGCTATATTTAAACAATAAGACCGAGGGTGTGGTATATTTAAACAATAAAGACCTGAGGTGTGTGGTATTATTAAACAATAATACCTGAGGGGGTGGTACATTTAAACAATAAGAACCTGAGGGGGTGTGTAGATTTAAAACAGTAGACTGAGGGGTGTCGTATATTTAAACAATATGGACCTGAGGGTGTGGTATATTTTAAACAAATGACCGTGCAGGGCGGTGTGTATATTTAAACAGTAAGACCTGAGGGGTGTGGTATATTTAAACAATAAGACACGAGGGGGTTGTATATTTAAACAATTAAGACTTGAGGGGTGTGGTATATTTAAACAATAAGACCTGAGGAAGGTGTGGGTATATTTAAACAATAAGACCCGAGGGGTATGGTGTATTTAAACATAATTACCTGAGGGGTGTTGGTATATTTAAACAATCAAGACCTGAGGGTGTGTGTATATTTAAACAATAAGACCTGAGGGAGTGTGGTATATTTAAACAATAAGACCTGAGGGTGTGTATATTAAACAATAGGCCTGAGGGGGGTGGTATATTAAAAAAATAAGACCTGAGGTTGTGTCTGGATATATTTAAACAATAAGACCTGAGGGAGTGTGGTATTATTAAACAATAAGACCTTAGGGTGGTGTGGTATATTTAAACAATAAGACCCGAGGGGGTGTGGTATATTTTAAACAATAATACCTGAGGGGCGCTGGTATATTTAAACAGTAAGACCTGAGGGTGGTGTGGGTAAAATTTAAAACAATAGCCCTGAGGGGTGTGGGTATATTTAAACAATAAGACCTGAGTGGTGTGCTATATTTAAACAAATAAAACCTGAGGGGGTGTGGTATATTTAAACAATAAGACCTGAGGGAGTGTGGTATATTAAACAATAAGACCTTAGGGGGTGTGGTATATTTAAACAATAAGACCCGAGGGGGTGTGGTATATTTAAACAATAATACCTGAGGGGGCGTGGTATATTTAAACAGTAAGACCTGAGGGGGTGTGGTAAATTTAAACAATAAGCCCTGAGGGGGTGTGGTATATTTAAACAATAAGACCTGAGTGGGTGTGCTATATTTAAACAATAAAACCTGAGGGGGTGTGGTATATATAAACAATAAGACCTGAGGGGGTGTGGTATATTTAAACAATAAGACCCGAGGGGGTATGGTGTATTTAAACAATAAGACCTGAGGGGGTGTGGTATATTTAAACAATAAGACCTGAGGGGGTGTGGTATATTTAAACAATAAGCCCTGAGAGGGTGTGGTATGTTTCAGCTACAAAGTGGTGCAGTGGTCTAAGGCATCACTCCAGTCCCTGGTTCAAATCCAAGCTGCATCACATCTGGGTGTGATTGGGAGATTCCCATAGGGTGGTGCACGTTTGGCTGTGTAGGCAGTCGTTGTAAATAAGAATGTGTTCTTATCTTGCCTAGTTAAAATATTTATAKATTTAAGCAATAAGGCCTGACGGGGTGTGGTATATGGCCAATATACCTCAGCTTAGGGGTGTTCTTATGCGCAACGCGGAGTACCCGAATACAGCCCTTAGCCGTGCTATATTGGCCATACACCACTAACCCCCGAGGTGCCTTATTGCTATTATAAACTGGTTACCAACACATTAAGGCAAGGAACCACTCATCTACATTGAAAATGTTGCTTTAATAAATAACTTAATGATAAATACATTCCACCACAAAAAGTAGACTTGCTAAACTGGTTGCTATGCAACAATCACGGGCTAGCTAGCAAGCTTACGCTAAATGTATGCAAAAACCAAGCATTATTGCCCATGTTATCGTTTGTTGCTGGCTTTCCCATGTTATCGTTTGTTGCTGGCTTGCCCATGTTATCCTCCTCTTCTCTCCGCACTCATCTTATCCTTGATTTCTTCCTCTCCTCCTTCTTGCTCTTCTACTCGTCTGCACCTTCACTTACACATCATGTCACTCGTATCCCAAGCTGTCTCTGTCTGGTCACCTTCCTCCTTCTCTCCTCTTCCTAGCTATGTACTGCCTGTCTTCCTTCTCCCTTTCTCTCTCTCCTTCCTTCCGCAACCTGCAGCATCTTCACCTCCTGTCCTCCTCTCCTCTCCTCCTTATCGCCTCTCTACCTCTTTAGCTTTCTGCTACATTGTCCTTCTATACCTCCATACTTCCTCATTCTCCTCTTTCCACTCATAACACATAGTAGCTCCTCCTCCACATTTAGTGCCGTCTTGCTAGTTATTCTACGTTCTCATCCTTCTGTTGCATCCCATCTCACCTCATCACCTTCAGCCCCTCGCTCTCGATGGTCACTCCATCTCTCTACCAGTCACCCTTCTTCCCTCTCTCCCTTCCTTAGCCCTCTCACCTCGGTTCTCCCTTCTCCCCTTCCGCTACTCTCTCCTCCCTCCCTTTTTAGCCATCTCACTCACTCCTATCTCCCTCTCCTCCTTCTCCTCTCCCTCACTCATCTCAATCGCGTTATCATGTCCGTTCATCATTCTTATATTTTTCCTCTTTCTTTCCCTCTTCCATCATTTTCATCCCTAGCTTTATCTCTCTTCATCCCTTCCCTTCCCCATTGGTAAACACAATCCCTCTCTCGCCCGGTCTTTTTGCCCCTCTTCTCTCTTTCCCTGACCGGAGCATAGCCTTTGGAACTGACTGCTTAGCAAACAACACGCTGCAAGTTGAATTAATGCATTCATTTATCTAGAGCGAGGTTGCACTGAGTGGCAGGTTAGAGGAAAGTGGCGCAGGAGGAGGGTGAAGGGTTGAAGGGTGGGGCGCTGAAGTGAGGTTTGGAGGCTACCCAACTCCTTGTGTTTGTCTTAATGTTTTCGATGGGTGGTTAGTGGTGAAGTGGAAGGAGTGAGGGAGTGGCGTAATAAAAATACACTGAGTGGTGTGTGTAAGTGAGCCACCGGCCGACCCTCCTTCCTTATCTTCCCCTCCTCCTCACCCATTCACGAGATGAATGGTATCCAGACCTTGGCTCAACCTGCTAACGCTTAATTTAGCATTGAAAAGTGCGGAAAATGAGCAGCGGGAGTGAGAACGAAACGAACTGATGCTTATGAATATCGAGTAAAATTGCACACTCGAAGATTTGTCACTAGTTTGACATAAAATAAGCTGTGAGCACCAGGCTTCGGGAGGACGACCCAGGTCTGATTGAGATGCTCTTGGTGAGACGGTAGGGGCATGGAAGTGTTGTGTCAGCCCCATATGTTCATCCGAACTAATTATGCTGCATTAGTTTATGGTGTTGGGGGGCTAGGGTCAAAGTTTTCTGTTTATAATCTCTGGGTACTTCTGTCTTCATACCAACGCTGTCCTGTCGTTGAACTATGGTAAAGGATGAGTTTATAACTTTCACCAGGACTGGGAAAGAAGAAAGAGCTTCTTGTCTCATGAGATTAGGTTCCTAGCACCCAACCACTTTTCAATAACACATTCTCTTGGCATTAACGATTTAATTCATCTTTGATCCCATTCTTTCTGTGTTCTTTTCTCTCTCGGAGGACCGGAGACCTAGGACCGATAGCCTGGCAGGAGAACTGATCTATGCCATGCTAACAATCACTTGTGCTTAGGTCCCTCAGTCTCAACTGGCCGTGCTTGGCTGCCCTAACTCCAGTTTCAACTGTTCTCTGACCTTGCTGGCAATGGCACAACCCTGACACTTAGTTTCACAACGCTAGAACAGTATAGCTACTTCTAGAGTTCATTTGACAGGAGCGGTAGCAGGATACTTCATATGTAAATTTTTGATCGGCCTAATGGAAACACCGCAACTTGACATTACTCCTTACAGCTGTGCGCATCGCTCACGACAACCTACTGTGCATTAAAATTATTAATTTTGACTCAGTAGAGCTGGTCATTTTATTGACACATTTGCAACATCTTGGCCATGTTCTTGTTGGATAATCATTCCCTGTCACTGGGCACAGCCTATTAGAGGACTGGCCACCCTTCATTAGCCTGGCTCCCTCTCTTAGGTTTGAATCTAGGTTTGGCCTTTCTAGGTGAGCTTTTCACTCTAGCACCGTGCTTTCTACACCTGCATTTCTTGCTGTTTGGGGTTTAGCGCTGGGTTTCTCTGTTACAGCAGTATGAAGATTGTTCAAGCTCGATGTCTAAGAGGCTAATAGTAAATACATTTGAATCTTGATTTGATGTAGATTTGTTCGTTGTTATGTCGCATGTGGAAAATAAAAATCAGCACAGATAAGAGATGCTTGTAGCTTATTCGCGCGCCTCCCACACCCTGACCCTCTCTGCTCTGTTTTCGCTTCAGCCTCTATTCAGAAGACGCGATATCTTGAACTATAACATCTGACTCAACCTGCGGTACTATCTCTTAATCTCTGTAACACTAAAACTAGATAGCACTGCTCGCCAGCTGTCTTATAGCATCTCTTTTTCGCCCTAATCTTCACGTAATCACCACTGAAGCTTATTAGTCTAGGGAGCACGAACATATAGTAGTTGTATAATTAAGCAATAAGGAGCTCAGAAGGGCGGTGCTAGATTAGAGGTCGAATTATTTAGACAAAGTGAGACCTGAGGGGGTGGTGACTATATTTTAAACAATAAGACCTGAGGGGGTGTGGTATATTTACAATAAGACCTAAGGGGGTGTGGTATATTTAACACACTCAATAACTAAGGGGGTGGGGATACAATATACAAATCAATAAAGACGTGAGGGTGTGGTTATCTCACATTAAAACAAATAAGAACCTGACGGGGGTGACTAGTGAGTAGTTCTACCTACACAATAAGACCTGAGGGGTGTGGTATCAATTTAACTAATCAAGACATTGAGGCGCTATATGTGGTATAAATTTAAAACTATTGGACCTGTGAATGGGGGTGTGGTATATAAAGACATCATTGAGCTGAGGTGAGTATGTTGGATCAAACCATTTAAAACGAATAAAGTACTCGAGGTTGTTCGTGTGTATGTATTAAGATACTATGAAGGAGCTGCAGCGGGTGACGGTATATTAAACCAATATGACATGAGGGTGTGGGTATTTTTTAAACAATAAGACCTAAGGACGGGGTGCTAGTACTCATAAATACAATAAGGGACGCTGAGGTGTGGTGTATAATTTGAAACAAATGGAAGACCTGAAGGCTCGTGTTGTATAGCTCTAAAGCAATAATACCTGAGGGGGTGTGTACATTAGAGACAATAAGACTTGAAGGGGGGTGTGTTGAATACCTTTAAAACAAGTAAGAATACCTAGGGGGTGTGGTACCTAGTTATAATCGAGTAAGTACAACTCTGAGGGGGTGTCGATATTTACAACTCAACTATGACATGAGGGAGGTGGTGGTATCTTTAATCAATATCGACACTGAGGGCGTTGGTGGATGATATTTTTTAAACTCAGCTTAAGACCTGAGGGGCTGTGGTGGTAATATGTTGTAAAACTAGATAAGGGAGCAAACGAGGGAGGGTGTGGTAATCATTTTTACGACAATAAAGACAGTAGGACTGTAGGTAATACTTCAAAATCACAATAAGCACCTGAGTGACGAAGTGTGGTCTAGTTGTAAACAAATAAGTACGCCACGAGGGGTATGGTGTAATTTAAACAATAATTACCTGAGGGGTGATGGTATATTTAAAACATTCAAAGACCTGAGGGGTTGTGTATATTTAAACAATTAAGACCTGAGGGATGTGTCGGTATATTCTAAACAATAAGACCTGAGGGAGTGTGGTAATTATTAAACAATAAGACCTGAGGGGTGTTGGTATATTTAAACAATAAGACCTGAGGGTGTGTGTATATTTAAACAATAAGACCTGAGGGTATGTGGTATATTAAACAATAAGACCTTAGGGTGTGTGGTATATTTAAACAATAAGACCCGAGGGGTGTGGTATATTTAAACAATAATACCTGAGGGGCGTGGTTATATTTAAACAGTAAGACCTGAGGGGGTGTGGTAAATTTAAACAATAAGCCCTGAGGGGTGTGTGGATATTTAAACAATAAGACCTGAGTGGGTGTGCTATATTTAACAAATAAAACCTGAGGGGGTGTGTATATATAAACAATAAGACCTGAGGGGTGTGGTATATTTAAACAGTAAGACCTGAGGGGTGTGGTATATAAAACAATAAGACCTGAGGGGTGTGGTATATTTAAACAATAAGACCGAGGGGTGTGTATATTTAAACAATAAGACCCGAGGGGGTGTGTATATTTAAACAATAATACCTGAGGGGCGTGGTATATTTAACAGTAAGACCTGAGGGGTGTGGTAAATTTAAACAATAAGCCCTGAGGGGTGTGGTATATTTAAACAATAAGACCTGAGTGGGTGTGCTATATTTAAACAATAAAACCTGAGGGGTGTGGTATATATAAACAATAAGACCTGAGGGGTGTGGTATATTTAAACAATAAGACCCGGGGGTATGGTGTATTTAAACAATAAGACCTGAGGGGTGTGGTAATATTTAAACAATAAGACCTGAGGGGTGTGGTATATTTAAACAATAAGCCCTGAGAGGGTGTGGTATGTTTCAGCTACAAAGTGGTGCAGTGGTCTAAGGCATCACTCCAGTCCCTGGTTCAAATCCAAGCTGCATCACATCTGGGTGTGATTGGGAGATTCCCATAGGGTGGTGCACGTTTGGCTGTGTAGCAGTCGTTGTAATAAGATGTTTCTTATCTTGCCTAGTTAAATATTTATAAATTTAAGCAATAAGGCCTGACGGGGTGTGGTATATGGCCAATATACCTCAGCTTAGGGGTGTTCTTATGCGCAACGCGGAGTACCCGAATACAGCCCTTAGCCGTGCTATATTGGCCATACACCACTAACCCCGAGGTGCCTTATTGCTATTATAACTGGTTACCAACACATTAAGGCAAGGAACCACTCATCTACATTGAAAATGTTGCTTTAATAAATAACTTAATGATAAATACATTCCACCACAAAAAGTAGACTTGCTAAACTGGTTGCTATGCAACAATCACGGGCTAGCTAGCAAGCTTACGCTAAATGTATGCAAAAACCAAGCCATTATGGCCCATGTTATCGTTTGTTGCTGGTTCCATGTTATCGTTTGTTGCTGGCTTGCCCATGTTATCTTTGTTGCTGCTTGCCCATGTTATGTTGTGCTGGCTTGCCATGTCTTGTTGTGCTGCTTGCCCATGTTATCGTTTGTTGCTGGCTTGCCCATGTTATCGTTTGTGCTGGCTTTCCCATGTTATCGTTTGTTGCTGGCTTGCCCATGTTATCTTTTGTTGCTGGCTTGCCCATGTTATCGTTTGTTGCTGGCTTCCCATGTTATCGTTTTGTTGCTGGCTTGCCCATGTTATCGTTTGTTGCTGCTTGCCCATGTTATCGTTTGTTGCTGGCTTGCCTATGTTATCGTTTGTTGCTGGCTTGCCATGTTATCGTTTGTTGCTGGCTTGCCATGTTATCGTTTGTTGCTGGCTTGCCTATGTTTCGTTTGTTGCTGCTTGCCCATTTTGTTATTTGCTGCTTGCATGTTATGTGTTGCTGGCTTGCCCATGTTATCGTTTTGTTGCTGGCTTGCCCATGTTATGTTTTGTTGCTGCTCTTGCCATGTATCGTTTGTTGCTGGCTTCCAGTTGTCGCTTGTTGGTCCATGCTGCTGGAAATGAATGCCGTTCTTTTTACCTTTACTTAATACCCATCCGGATCCGGGACTCCTCCTCATCAAAAAGCTGACTAGCATAGCCTAGCCTAACGGGACAGGGATATCATATAATATAATTTTCATGAAATCACAAGTCCAATACAGCAAAAAGATAAACATCTTGTGAATCCAGCCTCATTTCTGATTTTAAATGTTTTACAGCGAAAACATGTATTTCTATTAGCTAACCACAATAGCCAAACACACAACTGCATATTTTCACCATTGTTACCGCATAGGTAGCTTTCACAAAACCGACAAAATAGAGATAAAATTAGTCACTAACCAAGAAACAACTTCATCAGATACAGTCTTATAACATGTTATACAATACATTTATGTTTTGTCGAACATTGTGCATATTTGAGGTATAAATATCAGTTTTACATTGCAGCCACAATCACAAATAGCACCAAGCAGCCAGAATAATTAAGAGCAGAAGACAAAAGTACAACACGTGAACTACTAAATCTCTCATAAACATTTATGAAAAATACATGTTGTACAGCAAATGAAAGATAACATCTTGTGAATCCAGACAATATTTCAGATTTTTTTAAGTGTTTTACAGCGAAAACACAATATATATTTCTATTAGCTCACTACAGTAGCCAAACACACAACGCAATTTACTCCCCGCAAAAAATAGCTTGCACAAAACCGACAAGATAGATGAAATTAATCACTAACCTTGAACAAATTCATCAGATGACAGTCTTATAACATCATGTTATACAATACAATTATGTTTTTGTTTGAAAATGTGCATATTTAGAGCTACAAATCTATTATTACCATTGTGAAACGTAGCATCGATTCACAGAATCTCCGGAGATATTTTGGACACTCACCTAATCTGACCAAAGAACTCATCATAAACTTTACATAAAAAACTTGTTGTATGGCAAATGAAAGATACGTGGTTCTTAATGCAACCGCGTGTTAGTTATTTTTTAAATAACTTTACCATAACATACAGCTTGCGTATTGCGAGACAGCCCTCACCAAAACGGCGGAGAATAGGACTCAACATTTTACACAGAAATACGAAATAACATCAGAAATGTTTTCTTACTTTTGATGTTCTTCACAGAATGTTGTCAAAGGAGTCCTTGGTCAGAATAAATCGTTGTTTGGTTTTAAGAATTGTCCATTCTTTCTCGAATTCGCGCCCAATGCAATTAGCCAAGGTTCCTAACATTCCCATCCTCTCTTGACGCAAAGAACGGAAAACTCCAAAAGTCCAATAAACGTTGAATAAACTGATAAAACTCGTTGAAAAAATCTACTTTATGATGTTATTATCATATGTATCAAATAAAATCAGAGCCGGAGATATTCGCCGTGTAAACCGAACGCTTTCAGAACACAATGTCGAGCTCCGCCGCGCGCCTGAGAGACAAAGAAAATTCCGGACCCTGTCACTTCCAAATAAGCTCTCATTCG
>NW_019948163.1:10108-17345 GCF_002910315.2 Salvelinus sp. IW2-2015
TTTTTGTTGCTGGTTGCCCATGTTATCGTTGTTGCTGGCTTGCCCATGTTATCGTTGTTGCTGGCTTGCCCATGTTATCGTTTGTTGCGGCTTGCCCATGTTATCGTTTGTGCTGGCTTCCCATGTTATCGTTGTGTTGCTGCTTGCCCATGTTATCTTTTGTTTGCTGGCTTGCCCATTTATCGTTTGTTGCTGGCTTTCCCATGTTATCGTGTGTTGCTGCTTGCCCATGTTATCGTTTGCTGGCTTGCCATGTTATCTTGTTGCTGGCTTGCCATGTTATCGTTTGTTGCTGGCTTGCGCCATGTTATCGTTTGTTGCTGGCTTGCCCATGTTATCGTTTGTTGCTGGCTTGCCTATGTTATCTTTGTTGCTGGCTTGCCATGTTATCGTTTGTTGCTGGCTTGCCCATGTTATCGTTTGTTTGCTGGCTTGCCCATGTTACCTTTGTTGCTGGCTTGCCCATGTTACTGTTTGTTGCTGGCTTGTCCCATGTTATCGTTTGTTGCTGGCTTGCCATTTGTCGCTTGTTGGGTCCATGCTGCTGGAAATGAATGCCGTTCTTTTTACCTTTACTTAATACCCATCCCGGATCCGGGATCCTCCTCATCAAAAAGCTGACTAGCATAGCCTAGCCTAACGGGACAGGGATATCATATAATATAATTTTCATGAAATCACAAGTCCAATACAGCAAATGAAGATAAACATCTTGTGAATCCAGCCATCATTTCTGATTTTTAAAATGTTTTACAGCGGAAAACATGTATTTCTATTAGCTAACCACAATAGCCAAACACACAACTGGCATATTTTCACCATGTTTCCACCGCATAGGTAGCTTTCACAAAACCGACAAAATAGAGATAAAATTAGTCACTAACCAAGAAACAACTTCATCAGATGACAGTCTTATAACATGTTATACAATAATTTATGTTTTGTCGAACATGTGCATATTTGAGGTATAAATCATAGTTTTACATTGCAGCCCAATCACAAATAGCACCAAAGCAGCCAGAATAATTACAGAGAGCAACGTGAAATACATAATACTCATCATAAAACATTTATGAAAATACAATGTTGTACAGCAAATGAAAGATAACATCTTGTGAATCCAGACAATATTTCAGATTTTTAAGTGTTTTACAGCGAAAACACAATATATATTTCTATTAGCTCACTACAGTAGCCAAACACACAACGCAATTTACTCCCCGCAAAAAATAGCTTGCACAAAACCGAAAAATAGAGATAAAATTAATCACTAACCTTGAACAAATTCATCAGATGACAGTCTTAACATCATGTTATACAATACAATTATGTTTTGTTTGAAAATGTGCATATTTAGAGCTACAAATCCTTATTATACATTGTGAAAACGTAGCATCGATTCACCAGAATCTCCGGAGATATTTGGACACTCACCTAATCTGACCAAAGAACTCATCATAAACTTTACATAAAAATACTTGTTGTATGGCAAATGAAAGATACACTGGTTCTTAATGCAACCGCTGTGTTAGATTTTTTTTAAATAACTTACCATAACATACAGCTTGCGTTATTGCGGACAGCCGCTCACCAAAACGGCGGAGAATAGGACTCAACATTTACACAGAAATACGAAATAACATCAGAAATGTTTCTTACTTTTGATGTTCTTCCATCAGAATGTTGTACAAGGAGTCCTTGGTCCAGAATAAATCGTTGTTTGGTTTTAGAATGTCCATTTTCTTCTGTCGAATTCGCCGCACAATGCTAGCCAAGGTTCCAACATTCCCATCCTCTCTTGACGCAAAGAACGGAAAACTCCAAAAGTCCCAATAAACGTTGAATAAACTGATAAAACTCGGTGAAAAAATCTACTTTACCTCAGATCAAGCTAGACACCCCATTCCACCTTCCACTGCCTGTTGACATCTAGTGGAAGGCGTATGAAGTGCATGCATATCGATAAATAAAAGCCAGTTGAATAGGCAGGCCCTGAAACAGAGCCTCGTTTTCAGATTTTTCACTTCCTATATGGAAGTTTGCTGCAAAATGAGTTCTGTTTTACTCACAGATATAATTCAAACAGTTTTAGAAACTTCTGAGTGTTTTCTATCCAATAGTAATAATAATATTCATATTGTATGATCTAGAAAAGAGTACGAGGCCGTTTCATTTGGGCACAATTTTTTCCAAAGTGAAAACAGCATTCTGGGGGAGCTGTTGCTGTGCTGTCAGAGAGAATAGTGCTCAACCGCTTCCAGGTTTGGCCTCCAGTAACTTTGAAGAGAGGTTTAGAATCTGTGTACTCTGACGGACAGTATTTCTCGAGCCTCTGTCACCCGACAGTTTCTGGATCATGGTGGTTGGAAGACAGGTGGTTTGTGTAAATCTGCAACAGGAGAGGTATTTTGCAGATCTTTGTCAGCATTTTTGCGAGGGCGTTCACTCCCATTGGCTCTTTTGTGTACCTGAAACATAAGCCAAAATATCGTTAACCAATAGTTAGGCCTACATAGCTACTGGTTATATTGTCAGCGTACATTAGAATGATTTAGCTAGCTAATGTAGCCATTCACTGGTGGGCAACTTTGTCACGCCCCTTTCCCTCAGCTTTTTAATTACGCCGACAGACACATTGTTGCTAGTTGGGAATTCGGTGTCCTTCTGTACACTCCATGTCCTTCTGAGAGGGGGTTGTTGATAAGTCAGTTCAGACCAGCTACACTCTGACTCTGAGTCCGGTGTAGCTGCTAATCGCATATTCTTCAGCATTCATGTTTCTCACTGAACGATACAGGTCCCGTAGAATGACGTTCAGCTACGTTTTTGTTGTATTCCCAAACTCATAATGTGTCCCTTTTTCTGCACACCAGCCAGTGAAACAGGTAAGTGCCCAATTTGTTTGCTTCACAATGTTCTTTTCATTTTGGTTTCTCTCAAGATAATATAAATGCTTATTTTGTACATCGGCATGTCAAACTACTGTTGATGTAGCCATTTTATCGAGGTGAAAAGGCAAAACATCATAGTCATGGTATACGGTCTCACATACACACAGCTAATTGCTGTTTTGGCCAATCAGTATCCAAACTACCCGGTTTATAATTATCTTCTCTGCCCTACGGATCCCTTTTACGGGATCATTTTCATAAACAACCGCTGAATTGCAGGGCGCAAAATCTTACTAAAAATATTTATAATCATGCAATCACAAGTGAAATATACCAAAACACAGCTTAGCTTTTTGTTAATCCACCTATCGTGTCAGATTTTGAAAATCTGTAGTAGTATTAGGCCCCAGGACATTGTGGCTTCCACAAGAGAAGACAGGCTATGTGCACCCAGCTGCCGCACCAAATGAGATGAGGTTGGAAACTGAGCTGCATACTTCCTAACCTCTGCCCAATTGTATGACCTATTTAGAAGACATTATTGCACCTCAGTTACACAGATCCACAAAGAATTGAAAACAATCCCCCCCCCCCCCCCAATCCGCATTGATAAACTCATATCTACTGGAGAGAGAAATTCCCAGTGTGCCATCACAGCAGCAAGATTTGTGACCTGTTGCCACAAGATAAAAGGCAACCAGATGAAAGAACAAAACAACATTGTAAAATACAACCCAATTTATGCTTATCTTATTTTAACTTTGTGTTGCTTTAAACATTTGTACATTGTTACAACACTGTATATATATAATATAACATTTGTAATTCTTTATTGTTTTAAACTCTGTAATGTGTAATGTTTACTGTTAATTTGTATTGTTATATTCACTTTTGTATAATATCTACCTCACTTGCTTTGCAATGTTAAACAACATGTTCCCATGCCAATAAAGCCCCTTGAATTGAATTGAATTGAAAATAGATAGATAGATAGATAGATTAAGATAGTAGTAGATGAGATACGATAGATAGGATAGATAGATAGATAGATAGATAGCATAGATAGATAGATAGATAGATAGATAGATAGATAGATAGATAGATAGATAGATAGAATAGATAGATGATAGTTATAGGATAGAAGATAGAGATAGATAGGATAGATAGATAGATGACTAGATAGATAGATATAAAGAAGATAGATAGATGTGGATAGATGGATGGATGGATAGATGGATAGACTTAGGATAGATTAGATAGATAAGTCCTTTAATAGGTTAAAATAATCCTCGTATAACAACGTTAGAAACACCAATAATGCATGCAGAGCAAAGAATTAGGCGATACACACACCACGCCTAATTATCCAATCCAGAAAAGAGCCGTTAAATTCTACACCACCTAAAGGACGCGATTCCCAAACCTTCCATAACAAAGCCATCACTACAGAGAGATGAACCTGAGAATGTTCCCCTAGCAGCTGGTCCTTGTGGCTTGTTCGCAAACAGACCCCACAGAGCCAGGACCAGCAACACCAATTAGACCCAAACCAAACTACATGAGAAAAACAAAAAGATAATTACTTGACACATTGAAAGAATTAACAAAAAAAAACTGAGCAAACTTAGAATTGCTATTTGGCCCTAAACAGAGTACACAGTGGCAAGAACTACCTGACCACTGTGACTGACCCAAAATTTAAGGAACGGCTTGAACTTATGTAAGACTCATGGAGCATAGCCTTGCTATGGAAAAAGGCCGCCCGTAGGCAAGACATGGCTCTCAGAGAAGACAGGCGTATGTGCACCTGCCCACAAAATGAGGGGGGTGGAAACTGAAGCGCAACTTCCTTAACCTCCTGCCCCAATGTTGACATATGTAGGACCACTATATTCCCTCAGATTCCACAGATCCACAAAGAATTTTGAAACAAACCCAATTTGATAAACTTCCATACCTTTACTGGGTGAAATCCACAATGTGCCATCAGAGCAGCAAGATTTGTGACCTGTTGCCACAAGAAAAGGGCAACCAGTGAAGAACAAACAGCATTGTAAAATACAACCCAATTTATACTTATTTATTTTCCTTTAACCATTTGTACATTGTTACAACATTGTTACAACACTGTATATATACATAATATGACATTTGTAATGTCTTTATTGTTTTGAAACTTCTGTATGTGTAATTGTTTACTGTTCATTTTTATTGTATTTTCACTTTTGTATATTATTCTACCTCACTTGCTTTTGGCAATGGTAACATAGGTTTCACATGCCAATAAAGCACCTTGAATTGAAATTGAAATGAATTGAATAGATAGATGATAGATAGATAGAAAGAAGGATAGATAGATAGATGGATGGATGCTCCAGAAACTAATTAACTAGGAGATACTCGACCTCTTCCTACCAGCCTAGCACCTGTCTGTGGTGCTCTGTGTCTCTGTCTCTTTTTCTCTCTGTCACCCCCCCCCCCCACACAACACACCCCATACACACACTTATACACACGCCTGTTAGCTCTCTCTCCTTTGTGGCGTTCGCATCCCAAGGACGCATGCTATTCAGACTGCAGCTCTCTCAGAGACCACGTCCAAACTGCTGCTGCTGCTCCTGCTACCTTCAATAATTAGTGTTGACTCGTGAGAGGCTGCCGCTCGTTGTCTCTCTCTCTCCTCTCTCTCCCCTCACACACAACACACACACACACCACACACACAACACACACACACACACACACACACACACACACACACACACACACACACACAACACACACACACACACACACACACACACACACACACGCACGCACGCGCACACGCACACGCACACGCACGCGCACACGCACACGCACACGCACACACACACAGAACATGTGCTGATGAGATTTCTCCTGTGACTCCCTCCTCTCTCTTTCTCTCTCTCTCTCTTTCTCTTCTCTCTCTCTCTATCTCTCTCTCTCCCTCTCTCTCTCTCTCCCTCTCTCTCCTCTCTCTCCCGCTCTCCTCACTCTCCCGCCTCTCCTCACTCTCCTCTTTTCTCTCTCTCCTCTCTTTCCTCTCTCCCCTTCTCTCTTCTCTTTCTTCTCTCCCTTCTCTCTCCTCTCTTTCCTTTCTCCTCGCTCTTCTCTCTCTCCTTTGCCCCTTAACCTCTGCTGTATTCACTTGGTTGTTTCTGTATTAAACTATATATAAACGCTTTGGTCCAGGATGCTGGTTGGCTGAAACTGTTGTGTGCACGTTGGTAACCAGTTATAATAGCAATAAGGCACCTCAGGGGTTTATGATAAGCACAACACAACACGGAGTGCCTGGATACAGCCCTTAATCATGGTATATTGGCCATATACACACCCCCTCGGGCCTTATCGTTTAAAACCTGTTGACGCTAGGGGTCAGATTATTATTTATTTTTTAAATAACGTTCCCAAGGTAAACGGGACTATTTCTCCGGTCCAGATCGTAGAATATGCATATAATTTACAGATATGGATAGAAAACACTCCAAAGGTTTCCAAAACTGTCAAAATATTGTCTGTGAGTATAACAAAACTGATTCTGCAGGCGAAAACCTGAGAAAACTAACCCGGAAGGATTTTTTTTTTGTATCTGTGTTTCCTGACCCGTCTTTCTTCCATTTAAAGGGGTATCAACCAGATTCCTTTTCCAATGGCTTCCTCAGGCTGTGACCAGGCTTTAGACATAGTTTCAGGCTTTTATTTTGAAAAATGAGCGAAATCTTTCAAAAGTAGTCAGTGTCCTCTGATTAGTTCCTGCGCGCGAGAGGGTAGCTCCATTTTCTTTTTCTCTCTTATTGAATAGGTACGGTCCGGTTGAAATATTATCGATTATGTTTGTTAAAAACAATCTGAGGATTGATTATAAAAAACATTTGACATGTTCTCGACCATTACGGATACTTTTGGGAATTTTCCGTCGAACGGAATGAGGCTTTGGTTTTCTGAACATAACGCGCAACCCAAATGGCGTTTTTTTGTTATAAAAGTAATATTATCGAACAAAAATAACATTTGTTGTGTACCTGGGAGTCTCGTGAGAGCAAACATCCGAAGATTATCAAAGGTAAGCGTATAATTTTATTGCTTTTCTGACTTTCGTGACCAAGCTAACCAAGCTAATATAAGGCTAACTGTTCTAGCATTGATTGATACACTCACAAAAGCTTAGATTGCTTTCGTTGCAAAGCATATTTTCAAAATCTGACACGATAGTGGATTAACAACAAGCTAAGCTGTGTTTTGGATATATTTCATGGTGATTGCAGATTATAAATATTTTAGTAATATTTTTGAATCTGATACGTTTCGTGACCAATGAC
>NW_019948163.1:18240-25995 GCF_002910315.2 Salvelinus sp. IW2-2015
ACTGAGACCTCAGACACGCTTATGGTATGATGATAGTGGACACACTTGGCACAGGGGACTGTACTCTATGCAGACACTCAAGCGAAAGAGTTGAATTCATAAATATATTACATGTAAATCTAATAAGCCAAACAGAGTGTGTGTGTGTGTGTGGTCGTGTGTGTGTGGCTGTGTGTGTGTGTGGTGTGTGTGTGTTGTGTGTGTGTGTGAAAGAGAAGGAGATGCTATTCTCTTAGTAGCAAGAAGCCCAGCTTTGTTGTAGTTTGTTGTTGTTCTGATTGTAAGTCTCTAATTCTAATAAAAACCACCAGCACCGACAAGTCACCAGAGGTCACCGAGGTACGCCAGGTCACACGGCAGGTCAACCGCCAGTCCCCCGCCAGGTCACGCCAGGTCAGACAGTCAACCGAGAGTCATCACCGCCAGGTCACCCGCAGGTATCCCAGGTCACGGCCGGTACCGCAGTCACCGCCAGTCACCCAGGTCACGCAGTCACCCCGCACGGTACCCACAGTCAGAGATATAAGACAGGTCACCGCAGGTCACCGCCAGTCACCGCCAGGTCCCCGCCAGGTCAGCCGGCCAGTCACCGGCCAGGTCACCGGCAGGTCCCACCAGCCAGTCACCCGCCATACAAGTCAGTATTCCACGTCACCCATGTCGAGGACGTCGGAGATGACGTGGAACTGCGCCACTAGGGCAACAGTGAGCGATGTTGCCCTCAAGTAGATTGGGTTTTGCTTCAGCGTGTGGATGGGGATGGAAGATGGGCATAAGCAACTCCCTCTGATTCAAAGGTTGCAAGTTCAAATCCAGGTGTAGAAAGTTAAATTTTTTATATATTTTGTTTTGAGCCTATCCCAACCATAAGCTTGTCGTGAGACTGTAGAATGTAGCATTGCCCACCTTGACAAAGGCTTTAAACAGAGTCTTCAAATTCAGTCCAGAAATACTGACACATTTCAGCAGCAGAAACCCAATCTTTCTGTCAAGTCCTGGAAGACACCACACCGACAGGCTTCAAAGGCAGGAAAGATGCTTGGCTCTCCTCTTCATCACTCCCGCCCCCTTTCCTCTTTCCGCTCTTTCTCTCTCTCTCTCTCTCTCTCTCTCTCTCTCTCTCTCTCTCTCTCTCTCTCGCTCTCTCTCTCTCTCTCTCTCTCTTCTCTCTTCTCTCTCTCCCCTCTCTCTCTCTCTCTCTCTCTCTCTCTCTCTCTCTCTCTCTCTCTCTCTCTTTCTCTCTCTCTTCCCTCTCGTCTCTTTTACCTCTATCTCGCTCTCTTTCCCTCTTCTCTTTCCCTCTCTCTCTCTTACTCTCTCTCTCGTTCTCTCTTCTCTTTCTCTTTTCCCTCTCTCTCTCTTTGCCCTCTCTCTCTCGCTCTCTTTCCCTCTCTTCTCTCTCTCTCTCTTTCCCTCTCTCTTCCTCTCTTCTTTCATCTCTTTTTCCTCTCTGTCTCTCGTCTCTTCTCCTCTCTCTCTTCTCGCTTTCTTCTCCCCTCTTCTTTCCCTCTCTCTCTTTTTCCCTCTCTCTCTCGCTCTGCTTTTCCCTCTCTCTCTTTCCTCTCTCTCTCGCTCTCTTCCTCTCTCTCTTTTCCCTCTCTCTCTCGCTCTCTTTCCCTCTGATTCTTTCTCTCTCTCTCGCCTCTCTCTTCCCTCTCTCTCTTTTCCATCTCTCTCTCTCCTCTCTACCTGCTTCTCTCTCTCTCTCTCTCTCCGTCTCTCTCTCTCTTTATCCATGTTGAAGGCTTCTGATGAAGAGTAAGTTTTCCTTCTGAACGCCTCAGCACCACCCAAGGCCTGTTCCATCCCTCTGTTCCATCCCTCTGATTCCCAGCTCTGCTTATCCTCTCTCTCTCTCCCTCCTTCCCTCCCAGCATGCTCTGCCCAGGCCTCCAGCCTGCTGTGTGCCGTGCCATCTGTGCCGGCGGGAACCAGGCTGGAGTGCTCCCTCCCTGGGTATTCTCCCACGTCAGAGCCCTTTGATCTGATCTGATCAACCAGGCATGTCACACAGGAGGCCTGATGTAATCACCAGCCACCATGGAGGGGAGGGGGTATGAGGTAGTGGAGTGGGTAGTCAGGGGAAGCAGGGATATGTGTGTTTGGGGGATTTGGGAGTGGTGTCACAGTCCTAAGTCTTGAGCCCTCTAGGTGCATGTTGCCATCAGTGGTTGCCATGTTGGACAGAAACGATATGGGAATTGAAGTGGGATTGAGGCGAGGGGAGGATGCGCGGGTTGCCAAAATGTGGTCCCACTCAGTGCTTCTCATGCGTCTCCTTCTCCTCTCATCCCTCTCCAGAGAGCAGGCTGCTGGGTGTTTGCCTACTGCTCTCACTCAAGGGAAATATTCATTATGGTTCCTTTTTTGAAGACGGCGTGCAGATGTGTGTGTGTGTGTGTGTGTGTGTGTGTGTGTGGTGGTGGGGTGTGTGTGTGTGTGTGTGTGTGTGTGTGTGTGTGTGTGTGTGTGTGTGTGTGTGTGTGTGTGTGTGTGTGTAAGGCCACAGCTAAAACCCATTCCTCAGCCTATTTTCCAATCTAAGGAGCACTGCCTGCAAATAGCAGCGGTATTATGAACCAACAGACTGCATTAGGGCATTGTGATAAGGCGTCTGGGCCAGGCGGGGGCTGGTGCATTAGTTGGTAAGTAATGTTTGGCCTTAAGCCCTGCCATGCTTTATTGTGATGTAATATGAGAGAGAAATGAGAGTTAGAATCATTCTGAGGACTATTGAGAGAGGGGAATGCATCACCATCAATCATGTGAAATCACTGATTCTGGTGAAATGGGGAATTTAGTATTATTTTCTCCATTATTTATCTCTCTCTCTTAAGAAGCCTGGATGCATTAGAAACTTCATTGGTTTCTTTAGAATTTTTATTTCCAATGTACATGCAGTGTGTGTTAAGTATGTCCTTAATCTATACTGTATGCAAAACTTTCTGTGCCAGCTAGACTGTCAAGTCAACCCTTCCTTGCGCCATTTTGTGCACCAATTTCCACCCCACTGTTTCAAAGGGCAGTCTCTTTATTTTGGATAGATAGTTTCTTTTGACCCYCTTGAAAAGGCCAAAGTGATTCTCTCTATCTCTCTCAGGGGCCATGAACCAGATGGAGTGTCAGAACTCTCRGACATTGAGTTCCATTCAGAAGGTGCATTGTGGGTAGAGGAAAGTAAAGGACAGGCCTCAATAACAGTGAAAGATTTTGGTCCATCCATCCGTCCGTCTCTCCGACAGACCCAGACCGTCGYTCTGACCCATAAATGTCCCAGGAGGCATTGCAGCTCGTCCAGGTCACCTCCAGGATTTCCGCTCCTGTCTCATGGCGGTTTCGGTCAATACGCTCTCAGCMATGGCCATCACTCGCGCCCGCAGCTCCCCCGCAATCTCAGCTCCCTCCTCCGTCCATCCCTGTTTTCCTCCCTCTATCCTATTCTCCTCACCCTTCAATCTTCATCACTGCTCTCCTGCCTTATCGATCTTCTCTTTCCCCCTGTCCTCCATGTACCACTCTTCTCAAACGCACTCCCCCCATATCTCTCACAGTCTCAATCCCTCTCGCTCCCTCTCTCCCCCTCCCTCCATCTTTCTCTCTCTCTCTCTGGTCAGAGCCTCTGCTCTCTGACAAGGTCAAAGCCCCAGCATTGCCTGGAGCTCCTTAAGGTCCGTAAATGGAGATGTAATGTAATTGAGTGGTGCAGTAATAGAATCTATGAGGGCTGATCTCGTTAGTAGGGGATGGAGGGGAGCATCATACCACAGGGCTGGCCTGGACGTGGGTGGTGGGTCGCTGGTGGTTGTGTTGCAGGATGTGGGTGGATGTTTGGTAGGTGGTGTGGCAGGGCAGGGTACAGGAACCAAGGAGGTGGTGGGTGGTTGGTAGGTGGTGTGGCAGGGCAGGGTACAGGAACCAAGGAGGTGGTGGGTGGCACACTTCCTGGTGTGTCAAATAACAGTCCCTCCACCTCCTGGAGGGACTGTTATTTGACATTCTGTAAAAGACATGGTTGGCTTTCAATTCAATTCACACGTTTACATTGCCAAAACAAGTGAAGTAGATAATAAACAAAAGTGAAATAAACAATACAAATGGACAGCAAACATAACACTCACAGACGTTCCAAAAGAATAAAGACATTTTATGAACATATATACACTGTTGTAACAATGTGCAAATAGTTAAAGTACAAAAGGGATACTAAATCCACATAAATATGGGTTGCATTTACAATGGTTATTCACTGGTTGCCCTTTTCTTGTGGCAACAGGTGACAAATCTTGCTGCTGTGATGGCACACTGTGGTATTTCACAGTGGATCTGTGGATCTGTGTAATCTGAGGGAAATATGTGTCTCTAATATGGTCATACATTTGGCAGGAGGTAGGAAGGGCAGCTCAGTTTCCACTTCATTTGTGGGCAGTGTGCACATAGCCTGTCTTCTCTTGAGAGCCAGGTTTGCCTACGGCGGCCTTTCTCAATAGCAAGGCTATGCTCACTGAGTCTGTACATAGTCAAAGCTTTCCTTTGTTAGTTGAGAATTATCTGTTAATTGAATGATTAGAATTTTCCGCCCTGAAACATATAATTGTATGGAATTGATTAGAATGTATAAAATCATAATCAATAAATGTGTAGTCTAGTCAGAATTAGGGTAAACAATATGTCTGTATGGTATTTTAAACACAGACTGTCTGAGCTCGGTGCCGACCTGCTAGAGATTTGGGAGAGAACGGGGAGTACGTCTCAAGGACAAGGTCCCCTAATCTCTGTCGGCTGGGTAGTGAGACAGTGTGTGCGTAGCAGGACATTGTGTGCGTCTGTTAGTGGGAATGTGTGTGCGTAGCAGGACATTGTGTGCGTAGCAGGGACATTGTGTGCGTATGTTTGTGTGTATGTGTGTGTGTGTGTATGTGTGTGCGTATGGTTGTGTGAATGTGTGTGTGTGAAGTCAGTATAAAATGAATTGTTTTGTATTCTTGACTTCAGAACGTTCCCGTGAATAAACCTTTTTGACTATTTTAGCTGGGCCTCCGTCTGTTTCATTCGACCAGGATCTACAAATTCTTGGTTGCAGACTGAGGAATATAATTATATTGGGTTATGAACTTGTTGAACATAATTCTCTTATCAAATATGGTCATACATTGGCAGGAGGTTAGTAAGGGCAGCTCAGTTTCCACCTCATTTTGTGGGCAGTGTGCACAAAGCCTGTCTTCTCCTTGAGTGCCAGGTTTGCCTACGGCGGCCTTTCTCAATAGCAAGGCTATGCTCACTGAGTCTGTACATAGTCAAAGCTTTCCTTAAGTTGGGTCAGTCACAGTGGTCAAGTACTCTGCCACTGTGTGCTCTCTGTTCAGGACCAAATAGCATTGTAGTTTGCTCTGTTTTTTTTGTTAATTCTTTCCAATGTGTCAAGTAATGATCTTTTTGTTTCTCATGATTTGGTTGGGTCTAGTTGTGTTGCTGTCCTGGGGCTCTGTGTGGGGTCTGTTTTGTGTTTGTGAACAGAGCCCCAGCTTGCTTAGCGGGCTCTCTCTAGGTTCATCTCTCTGTAGGTGATGGCTTTGTTATGGAAGGTTTGGGAATCGCTTCCTTTTAGGTGTTGTAGAATTTAAACGGCTCTTTTCTGTATTTGATAATTCTTCTGCATGCATTATTTGGTGTTTTACATTGTAAACTGAGGTATTTTTGTAGAATTCTGCATGCAGAGTCTCAATTGGTTGTTGTCCCTTTTTGTGGATTCTTGTTTGTGTTGGTGAGCGGACCCCAGACCTCACAATCATAAATGGCAATGAGTTCTATAACTGATTCAAGTATTTTTAGCCAGATCCTAATTAGTATGTCAAATTTGATGTTCCATTTTATGACATAGAATGCCCTTCTTGTCTTGTCTCTCAGATCATTCAAAGCTTGTGAAGTACTGAGTTACCTGTGGCGCTGATGCTTAGGCCAAGGTATGTATAGTTTTTGTGTGCTCAAGGGCAACAGTGTCTAGATGGAATTTGTATTTGTGATACCTTTTTTGGAACACCATTATTTTTGGTCTTACTGAGATTTACTGTCAGGACCCAGGTCTGACAGAATCTGTGCAGAAGATCAGGTGCTGCTGTAGGCGCTCCTTGGTTGGTGACAGAAGCACCAGATCATCAACAAACAGTAGACATTGACTTCAGATTCTAGTAGGGGTGAGGCCGGGTCCTGCAGCCTGTTTCTAGTGCCCTCGCCAATTGTGTGATATATATGTTGAAGAGGGTGGGGCTTAAGCTGCATCCCTGTCTCACCCCACGGACCTGTGGGAAGAAATGTGTGTGTTTTTTGTCAATTTTAACTGCAGACTTGTTGTTTGTGTTCATGGATTTTTAATGTTGTATGTTTTACCCCCAACACCACTTTCCATCAATTTGTATAGCAGCAGACCATCATGCCAAATTGAGTTGAAGGCTTTTTTGAAATCAACAAAGCATGAGAAGACTTGCCTTTGTATTGGTCTGTTTGTTTGTCAATTAGGGTGTGCAGGTTAGGGTTAATAGGGTGGATATGGAGGGTTAGGGTTAGGGTTAGGGTTAGGGTTAGGGTGAATAGGGTGAATATGTGGTCTTTCATATGATAATTTGGTGGAAAAGCCAATTTGACATTTGCTCAGTACATTGTTTTTGCTGAGGAAATGTACAAGTCTGTTGTTAATGATAATGCAGAGGATTCTCCCACGGTTGCTGTTGAAAGCACATCCCACGGTAGTTATTGGGGTCAAATTTGTCTCCACTTTTGTGGATTGGGGTGATCAGTCCTTGGTTCCAAATATTTGGGAATATGCCAGAGCTTGAGAGGATGATGTTTAAAGTTTTAAGTATAGCCAATTTGGAAATTTGTTGTCTTATATCTTGATCATTGCATTGAGGATACCATCAACCCCACAGGGCCTTTTCGGTGGGAGGGTTTTTATTTGTGTCCTGTAGTTCGATTCAATTGAGTGGTTCGGATAGTCTTTAATAGTTGATTTTCTAAGTATTGTATTTGATCATGTGTTTTTGCTGTTTGTTCTTTGTTCTTTGTTATAGAGCCAAAAAGATTGGAGAAGTGGTTTACCCATACATCTCCATTTTGGATAGATAAYTCTTTGTGTTGTTGTTTGTTTAGWGTTTTCCAATTTTCCCAGAAGTGGTTAGATTCTATGGATTCTTGAATTACATTGAGCTAATTTCTTACGTGCTGTTCCTTCTTTTTCCGAAGTGTATTTCTGTATTGTTTTAGTGATTCACCATAGTGAAGGAGTAGRCTGAGGTTTTCTGGGTCTCTATGTTTTTGGTTGGACAGTTTTCTCAATTTCTTTCTTAGGTTTTTGCATTCTTCATCAAATCATTTGTCATTGTTGTTCATTTTCTTTGGTTTTCTGTTTGAAATTCTTATATTTGATAGGGAAGCTGAGAGGYGAAATATGCTGTTTAGATTTTCTACTGCCAAGTTTTWYACCTTCACTATTACAGAGGAACRTTTTGTCCAGGAAGTTGTTTAAAAGGGATTGAATTTGTTGTTGGCTAATTGTTTTTGGGAGGTTTCCACACTACATTCCTACCATCTATAGCATTTCTTAATATTACTCAGTTCCTTTGGCTTTGATGCCTCATGATTGAGTATTGCTCTGTTCAAGTAGACTCTGATTTTGCTGTGGTCTGATAGGGGTGTCAGTGGGTTGACTGTGAAAGCTTTGAGAGACTCTGGGTTGAGGTCAGTGTTAAAGTAGTCTCCAGT
>NW_019948163.1:31450-38950 GCF_002910315.2 Salvelinus sp. IW2-2015
GGGCATTTCCAGGGGTGGAAGCGGGGTTTGTGACCAGAAAGGCTCGCTCATAATACGCAGTTTGACAATAGAGCTCTTCATCAAAGGGCCGGTATTCTCCCAAAACCAGATCCACTCTTGATCCTCAGCATGTTTTAATTTGGTACTTCGACGAGTTAGAAGCCGGTGGATTCGGGGCGGATTAACCAAGGTGGCTTTAAGCATTAAATAACGCCGACCGGTTTTCTACACAACCAGATCCACTTTTTCTCCCTCAGCCTGTTCTTCGTTCTGACACTCTCCCGGTTTTCTACCAACAGATGCACTCTTCTCCTCAGCCTGTCTTCCGTTCTGACACTCTCCTCGGTTTTCTACAACCAGCTCCACTCTTCTCCCTCAGCCTGTCTTCCGTTCTGCACTACTCATCCGGGTTGAAGCTGACGGGGGCTTGCCAGGGGCGGGTCGATATCGGTGGCGGCGCCCAGAAATCCCCAGGCTCCGCGCACAATCGCTTTAGAGTCTGTCTGAAGGAGCAAGTCAGATTGACTTGGAGAAGGGATGGGAGAAAGAACTCCCTTCTGTTGGAGGCAGGCAAGGAGGGATAGAGGGATGGAGTGGGGGCTGAATGTAATAAATAACAAATTCTTCAGCATGGCAGCACTGCTTTGTGTTTTAATTGCACTGTATTTGATTTTCTCTTTTCTTTCTGTCCCTGAGTTCAAGCGTCGCGTGGGACTCCGCTCCATTTTAAACACAATCAGGAACCTTCAAGGTGGACCTGGGAGTCTAAGTGTCCTTTTGGCTCTCTCCTCCCCTTTCTTTCTCTCTCTTCTCTCACATCTTTTGTCTCTCTCTTCTCTCCCATATCTCTTTCACACTCCATCTGTCTCTCATATTCTCTCTCTTTCTTCTCTTCTCTCAGTCTGTATTCAACCCTTGACTGTTACGGTTATCTAACAATACTTCAAATAACCCAATTCATTTGTGAAGGCAGTTCTGTTATGTCAATATAAACAAATTTCACGCCTTCTAGACATGGCAGTGTAAAAAGAATAAAGCATAAGGGCTTTTCCATTCATTCATGTGTTTTTGGAAAATGACTTGGTCATGATTGATTTTCAGCTACTTTTTATCTGGTCGTACAATGTTTTTTTTTGTGTGTTCACAAGAATTTGGCCATTAGAAAAGGCTGTCTTTCTCTGTGTGACCAATTTAAAACTTAATTTGTGGAGATAAGAGGCCTGGAAGATACAAGGAGCCCAGACAGCCACACACAAAACATCAATGCATTACCTACAACACGAAAGCATCTCATGAAAAAGCATTACATCCAAGGCTACGACGAGAATTAAAATACTTTCTTTGTTCCGGTGCAAATACAGAACTACCTCGTTAAACTGTGGGAACGGCAAGCTTCTCTCATAGTTGATTGAGTCTCCTTGAGACAAGATGCACAAAGGAGCCATCTTATAATTGCATTTCAAACAGCAACCCACAAACCAAGGTCTCCGAGTCACTTTGTTTTTGTGCGTTTGTTGGTTGTCGTTATTTCTTTATCCTGTACTCTCATAGACACTGTGACACATGGTCATAAACATAGAGAAAAAGTTTCCAAAATACCTCAAAGGGACTTGAAGGTTACCAAAAAAAATGTACGCATCACTTTTAGGTAGGAGACATTTACTAAGCTGCTTTGCAGTTGACACTCACCTTTTAAATAAGTGTGTGAGGAAATGATGTGTTTGGACGCAAGACCGTACAGCACAACAGTTAAATACCATGGAAACACCTCAATAAACCTACGTCCAGAAGGCAATCACATCCCCCATGRCTTTCCTAAGGACAGAGGTGTATATTTTTCATCTAAAAGGCAATACAATGGAGCGCACCTCCCCTTTAAACGCAGACCTGACATTTCATGCCATTATAGACAATGCACAATATTACTGAATGAATGGCAATTAAACGTTGGCGAAAATGTCAGGAGAATTACAAATCACTGCTGAGGTGGGCATGGTGCCGAGTGGTCACAGATCCCTCTCTCTCTCTCTCTCTCTCTCTCTCTCTCTCTCTCTCTCTCTCTCTCTCCTGTCTCTCTCTCTCCTCTCTCTCTCTCTCTCTCTCTCTCTCTCTCTCTCTCTCTCTCTCTCCTCTCTCTCTCCTCTCTCTCCTCTCTCTCTCTCTCTCTCTCCTCTCCTCTCTCTCTTCCTCTCTCTCTCTCTCTTCTCTCTCTCTCTCTCTCTCTCTCTCTCTCTCTCTCTCTCTCTCTCTCTCTCTCTCTCTCTCTCTCCTCTCTCTCTCCCTTCTCTCCCTCCTCCCCTCTCTCTCTCTCTCTCTCTCTCTCTCTCTCTCTCTCTCTCTCTCTCTCTCTCTCTCTCTCTCTCTCTCTCTCTCTCTCTCCCTCTCTCTCTCTCTCTCTCTCTCTCTCTATCTCATGGTCTATCCCCACATCCTTCTCCCTCACACCACATTCCTTCCTTTGCTCCTGTCTCTCTCTCCTCCCTCCATCATTCTCTCCATCTCAGTCAGTCTCTAAGCAGTATCTCTAGAGGCAGCTCATCTCTAGCAGACTAGGAGGGCACTTCCTGACAGAGGCAGCTCATTCTGAGACAGGAGGGCAGCTCATCTCTGAGACAGGAGGGCAGCTCATCTCTGAGACAGGAGGGCAGCTCATCTCTGAGACAGGAGGCAGCTCACTCTGAGACAGGAGGGCAGCTATCTCTGAGACAGGAGGGCAGCTCATCTCTGGACAGTGAGGCAGCTCATCTCTGAGACTGAGGGCAGCTCATCTCTGAGACAGGAGGGCAGCTCATCTCTGAGACAGAGGGCAGCTCATCGTGACGAAGGAAGGATTTCAGGGGATGTCTTCCGTTCTAGTGGGTCACAGTTGTTTTCCTCCATTCTGTACACTGTAGGAAGAGAAGGAAAAACACATGCTATGGTTTGACAGTGGTTAACATCATACCTTTTACATTCCCCTGTTGAGAATGTTAAATAACACTGGCAATGGCTTGGTGGCAAACATGTTACCTGCGCTGGGCTAGTGAATGAGAGTGTTCAATTATTCTTTGATCTATTTTTTTTAAGGTTTGTTTAAAGTGCACCCTTACCTCCATTGAATTGAATAAAATTAATGAATTAAAAAGGAGAAATAAAAGAGAAGAGAGAGAGGAGACAAAGACAGTAGTCATTATTAATACAACCTCTCTCTCTCTCTTTCTTACTATCCCTGTCTTTCTTTGACTTTGTTAGTCTCTGAACAGGTGTAATCTTTGTGGTGTGTCTCTCTCTTCACCCAGTGGCTCCTCTGCTTCTCTCTCCTCATCAGATCATCTGCCCCTTACCCTCTATAGGCCACCAGATCACCAGTCCATTCAGTTAACACAGACAACTCAGGCTTTGACTGGAATTCAATAGATCTCCCCATAAACATTTTAAAGCAGTGCCTTTATTTACAATTCACTGATCAGGAAACACATTCTGGAACCTGGAGGCATCGAACTGTGAGGAGAGTCTACTTGGTAGAAGAAGGTCTAACAGTACCCAAAACCATTCTTGTTTTCATTTGACCATGGTAAAAAGAGCCAATGTGTAATAGTTTTACACATCAGCTCCTGGATAGGTTTGTGTGGATACGTTGTGGTACGTTAATGAGATGACACAGAGCACAATGAAAACCAACCTTGATGCAAGCAACTCTAAAAAGACAATGGAAGTTTAATAGAAACATATTTGTTTCATTTTGTTGGACTTACAGCCTTGATCCTGGTAAAAGACACACAGTGAAAATACCTTCTTGTGCTTTTCAGACACATCACCATGGTGATATGGTAGAGGTCAAAACAAACTCTGAATAAACCCCCCCACCACTACAGCCATTCATTCTGTTAGCAACAGGTTGCTATTGGCTGTGAATGGGGAGGTTCTCCGACACCATCAGCTGTCCATTGGATTCAGAGCTCGTGCAGCTTGGAACAGGAGGGAAAACATCACACTTTAAAGAGGATACACAAATGGTGTCAAAGAACATTTGGAACTTTCAACTTCTCCAGTGCTCTTCCACCAATCAGAGAAACGGAAAACGGAAAAGACAAGCTCCACCTTTGACCCATCAGCCAATGAGAGAGAGGGATAGTCTTCTGCTGCTATCGCTAGGAGAGACRCAGCTTTCTCATCTCGTCAATGTTCCACAGTGAGACTCCAAATCTGCCAGAATTTCTGGGGGCAAATTGAGCGGACACGGTCTTCCCTCTGTCATTAGGCTCGCCGGAAAAAGTTTGCCTGCCTTAGCAACAGTAACCATGTGGTTTGGGACAGCGTGGAATGTCGATTCACTCTGCTCAGAACAGTCTCATTCCATTCATCTGTGCATCTTCCTTTGTCCCTATTTGTCTAAGGCTGTTTGTTAAAACAATATGATTACAGTATGTAATGGGATGTTTTTATCAAGCTATACTGAAAAAGAGTGATGAAAGAAATATATAAACTGTAATGTGTCAGAAAACATCTGTAAACATCTGAAACAAGCTTTTTCCTTCTTGTTGGTAAAGCAATTTCCTTGATTGTATTGACACAAACATACAGTATTTCTCAGTACCAGCAGTGTACTTTTCCTAACGGTCTCATTCTGACCCAATACATCTTAGCTGCTCATTTAGCATTTAGCATTTAACATTTAACATTTAGCATTTAAGTAATTTAGCAGACACTCTTGTCCAGAGTGACTTACAGTAGTGAGTGCATACGTTTTCATACTGGTCCCTACTAAACACCCTGGACAGCTTTACACTACAGTCGCCCTGCGGTCACGCCGCTTTAATTATCCACACAGGTCAGAGGTCAAAGACACATCTCCTGTATCAGGGGTCAGAGGTCAGCCTGATGGGGTCACATAGGTCAAGGAAGCCACATGGACAGAGAGAATCATGCAGTGTTTTTTTCTACATGGTAACTGGGGTATTAGTGCTATAGGATCTGAGAGTTTCAGAGAGAGGTTTTTACTCCTGTGACCAAACTCCGACTTGCCTGGTTAAACCTGGGTTCAATCTGCTTTAATCAGGCTTAGCCCGGACTTTATATCAGTAGACGGAAAGATTAAAATGGAATCTAGTGTTCGCTACATTTACATAATTTCACGATGACAGACTTTGTTACCATGAGAGAGAAAACATATTTACATATCCAATTGCTATTACACATCTGAATGCATTTTTGATTTAGTTTTATTTTGGAATAGAAACATTCTGATACAGTATATACAACTTAAATACATCCGCTTTACCATTGTAATGCACACATGGCATTCTATATTCTATATGGCATTCTACATTCTATATGGCATTCATATTCTATATGCATTCTAGTATTCTATATGGCATTCTATATTCTATATGCCATCTATTTCTATATGGCATTTCTATATTCTACATGGCATTCTTATTATTCTATGGCATTCTATATTCTATATGGCATTCTATATTCTATATGGCATTCTATATTCTATATGGGATTCATATGCTATATGGCATTTCTATATTCTATATTGCATCTATATTCTATACATGGCATTCTATATTCTAATGGCATTCTATATTCTATATGGCATTCTATATTCTACCATGGCATTCTATATTCTATATGGCATTCTATATCTATATGGCATTCTATATTCTATATGGCATTCTATATATGGCATTCTATATTCTATATGGCATTCTATATTCTATATGGCATTCTATATTCTACATGCATTCTATATTCTATATGGCATTCTATACTTCTACATGGCATTCTAATCTATATGGCATTCTATATTTCTATATGGCATATCTATATTCTATTATGGCATTCTATATTCTATATGGCATCTATATTCTATATGGCATTCTAATTCTAATGGCATCTATATTCTATATGCATCTATATGGCATCTATATTCTATAATGGCATTCTATATTCTATATGGCATCTATATTTTTATGGCATTCATATTCTTATGCCATTCTATATTCTAAATGTCATTCTATATTATATATGGCATTCTATATTCTACATGGCATTCTATATTCTATATGGCATTCTATTTCATTATGGATTCTATATTCTACATGCATTCTATATTCTATATGGCATTCTATATTCATATATGGCATTCTATATTCTATATGGCATTCTATATTCTATATGGCATTCTATATTCTATTATGCCATTCTATATTCTATATGCCATTCTATATTCTATATGGCATTCTATATCTATATGGCATTCTTATATTCTATATGGCATTCTATATTCTATATGGCCATTCTATATTCTATATGCATTCTATATTCATTCTATATGGGCATTCTATTATTCTACATGGCATTCTATATTCATATATGGCATTCTATATTCTATAGGGCATTCTATATTCTATATGTATTCTATTCTATATGGCATTCTATATTCTATATGCATTCTATATTCTATATGGCATTCTATATTCTACATGGCATTCTATATTCTATATGGCATTTCTTATATCTATGGCATTTCTATATCATAGCATCTATATCTACATGGCATTCTATATTCTATATGGCATTCTATATTCTACATGGCATTCTATATTCTACATGGCATTCTTATTTCTATATGCATCTATATTCTATATGGCATTCTATTTCTATATGGGCATTCTATTTTCTTATATGGAATTCTATATTCTATATGGCATTCTATTTTTCTATATGGAATTCTATATTCTATATGGCATTCTATATCTATATTGGCATTCTAATTCTATTATGGCATTCTATATTCTATATGGAATTCTATATGGCCTTTCTATATTTCTATATGGAATTCTATATTCTATATGGCATTCTTATTTCTATATGGCATTTTAGGCTGATGATTGAGTGGCTGGAATGGTCTATAGGCTATTTGGCTGGTCTTCTATGGGAAAAATGAAATTGTTAAAGTAATTTGTACACAATGCTGCTGCATCCTACAGGGTTTTCACCCACTGCACGAACACACACGCACGCACGCACGCACGCACGCACGCACGAACACACACACGCACACACGCACCACGCACACAACACGCACACGCACACGCACACGCACACGCACACGCACACGCACACGCACCACACACACACACCACACACACCACACACACACACACACACACACACACACACACACACACACACCACACACACACACACACACTCACTCACTCACACGTGCGAACTTATAATTGCTTCTGCTGGGATTAATTAGCCTGAGTAACAACCAGTCTCTGTATGAATCCTGACCACCCACCTCTCACCCACCTCTCCCACCCCACAGCTTAACCTTATCAAATCACCCCCTGTACACACTACCCCTCCTACCCCAGACATCTATCCCTCAGACCCCCTTCTATTCCTGTCTCACACACACACACACACAACACACACCACACACACACACACCACACACCCACACACACACACACACACACACACACACACAACACACACACACAC
>NW_019948163.1:41450-45392 GCF_002910315.2 Salvelinus sp. IW2-2015
TCTCCACACCCATCTCACCTCTCCGCTTCCCCCCCTGTTCACTAGATCACAGGGGAGAAAGAGGAGCACTGAAATATTTAGAAGTGGACTGAAATATTTAAAGAGGAGAGGGGGGAAAAGGGGGTTGTAAGGGGATTGGTGCTGCCCTATTTTTAGTCTGATTAGGAACATGTGAACCAGCTGAGGGCTGGCTTCCCTCGTAAAGAAAGTGAGAGGCTCTTGAATGGGTGACTCATACAGCTTTAGGTCATCATGCCGCGACAACACCAAACGGGAGGGGGGCATAGAAAACGGATTAAACAGAATGGACATCAATACTCAAAGATTTATTTTTACTGTATTGTGTAGGCAGTGGCATGTATTATGGATGCCAAGGGAAGCCAGGCTTCCCCAAAAAATGTACTAAGAATAAAATAAAAAAGCCAGTGAGCATTTGGCCTCCCTTTGATTAAAAAAAAGTATAAATAATAGCCAATCAGTGTTGAGCTAAATTGAGTGAGCTCAACTGTGAATAGTCCTGGCGAACCCAAAAAAAGTGTAAAGGGAAGCCAGTTTTGCGATTTGGCTTCACTCAAATCACATCACATCAAAAGCAATATGTCATTGACAGAAACAACTTGAATTGTTTGCATCCCATTTTTTGTTGGTGGCTACCGGTGCTAGCTAGCTAAAAGTGGCCCTTTCCTAAATTAGCCATGGATGGAATAGGGATTGGACTTTGGTTTTACTTAATGTCTCCATTACTGGCCAATGATTATAATGTCTATTCTGCATCCAAACGCAAAATCCATACATTGCTGCCCCTGCCTGGAGGCATGGAAATATCCAACATGTAGTTGATGTAGAGGGCTAACTAGGGGAACGTTTGTCCATGAAAGCGAAGTTAGGCCAGCGACAGCAAGCATTTTAGCCGGTAGACCTGACAACGAAAAAGACTGTATGACAACATGAAGAGAGGGAGGATGCGCATTAAGATTTCTCTACAGGGTGAGTTAACATGTTTTTCTACCTGCACAAAACCTACACACACACACACACACACACCACACCACACACACACACATAACAACACACCACACACACACACACACACACACACACACACACCACAAACCACACCACACAACTACATACCACACACACACACACCACACACACACACACACACAACAAACAACACACCACACACACACACACCACACACACTCCCACACACCCAACCACACACACACACAGAAATCGAACCTGACAGCACATCATATTTTAGCTTACGTCTGATTGGACTAAATAGTTTTGATATCTAGGTGTCACTGATTAGACAGCAGGTGATAATCGATGTGTGAAGTGAAAGGGGTGTGGAATAGGAGCACTCCTGTTTCTTTTGACTTGCGTACTCTTCTGGGTTCTAATTCAATTAGTTGTTTAGTAGTCTGAAAATGTCTGAAAATGACCTTGCTTGACCCATGCTGTAGGTCATGATAACTGTTTGTTACATGCAATGATGTTTTGTGGACTTCCTGACCAGAGGTTTTCTCTTCCGTTTTGTGATTGAAACCAAAGGGTGTGCTTGAATCTATTCTCAGCCACCGTTGTCTCTTATTGTCTCGGCCTTTAGGCCTATATTGAATAGGCTTTCTTCTGTCTTCCCCAGTATTCTACCCAACACCACTTACTGCGCTGGAATGTAATTTGTGTTCAAGGTAATTGACTGAGAACACATCCTCATTTACAGGGCAACCAACCGGGGAATAAGTTACAGGGGAGATGAGGATGAATGATCCAATTAGTAAGCTTGGGATGATGTAGGTGCCATGGATAGTATGAAGGCCAGATTTTGATTTAGCCAGGACACCGGGGTTAACACCACTACTCTTACTATAAAGTCCATAGGATCTTAGTGGACCACAGCAGAGTCAGAAACCTGTTTTAACATTCCCATCCAAAAAGGAATACACCCTACACAGGCAATTTCCCAATCTCTGCCCCTGGAATTAGTATTTGGACATTTTTTGACGCCAGAGGAAAGAGTGACTTCCTCTGGCCCGTCCAACACCACTTCCAGCAGCATCTGTCTCCATCCGACCAACCCTGCCTTAGCTTCAGGAGGCAAGTTGTCACGGATTCTCCTCTTCGTCTGAGGAGGAGTAGGAAGGATCGGAACCAATGTGGCAGCGTGGTAAGTGTTCGAATGATTTATTAAATTGCACCTGAACACTAAATACAAAATAAACAAACAAAAGAACAACCGAAAACAGTTCCGTCTGTGTACTAATACAAAAGACAGAAAACAATCAGCCCACCACACAAGAATGGAAAACAGGCATACCTAAGTATGATTCAATCAGATGACAACGATCGACAGGCTGCCTCTTGTATGGGACCATACCAGGCCAAACACAGGAAATACAACAACATAGAAAAGAACATAGGGACTGCCCACCCCAACTCACGCCCTGACCAAACTAATAGGATGAGACATAAAAAGAACTTCAGGACCGTAGGGCAGCAAGCCAGCAGTGCGGATACCGGGTTGGTATGCTGCTGAATGGTTACCTGAATGTACTATTACGATTACAAGTACTGTACTTTAGGCAGTAAACATAGTGGTGCTCCATCAACATGTACTACGGCTTTCTTGTGCATATGAGAAAGTTAAATTAAATTGATATCAGTCAAAATATCATTGGTTCCATTGGATTCCCTGATTTACGGCCCTTTGCCAACAAGATATAATTTGGCTCTCCCACATCGTTGCTCTTGAGTTTGTGAGAATAGCACAGCGATTGTAATCAAGTTCAATCATGCTAGTAGATTGGGGTCCATGAATCCCATCAGATTTACTGAGCATACTTTTACAATCCGAAGTGGCATTACACCACTGCGTGATGATGCTCGATGGGGGACCTTTGACCTAGTCAGTCTTTTAATTAGCCGCTCTTGACACTGTCCCTCCCACATGAACCTGTTGACCCAGGGATGAGGTCACAGACACCCTATGACATCATCAGTTGCATCACCTTTCCGACTCCTTTCTTACATTCGCCTCCTCGCTGGCCTATAAGTATTCAGAAGCCCTGCTCCTTAGATTATTAACAGATTCTCTGCATGGCCTATAGGTCTAATGTTAAACAGATCCTCTTCTCTGGCCTATGGCTATGCAACGGATCTTCGCTCTAATGTCTAATCAACAGAGTCCTCTGCTGGGCCGTTATAGAGTTCTAATGGTCGTACCAGATTCCTCTGCTGGCCATATAGGTCTAATGTCAACAGATTCCTGCTGGCCGTAATAGAGTCTAATGCACATGAGTCCTTCTGTGGCCTATAGAGTCTAATGTCTACAGCATTCCTCTGCTGGCTATAGAGTCTTAATTCAACAGATTCCTCTGCTGCCTATAGAGGACTAATGTCAACAGAGTCCTCTGCTGGCCTATAGGTCTAATTATAAACAGTTCCTCTGCTAGGCCATAAGACTTCATGTAAACAGGATGTCCTTCTGCTGCCTATAGAGTCTCATGTAACAGATTCCTCTGCATGGCCCTATGAGAGACTCATGTAAACAGATTCCTCTTGCTGGCCTATTAGAGTCTTCATGTAAACAATTCCTCTGCTTGGCCTATAGAGGTCTATGTCAACAGATTCCTCTGCTGGCAATAGAGTCTATGTCAAACAGAGTCCTCTGCTGCCTATAGAGTCTAATATAAACAGAGGTCCTCTGCTGGCCTATAGAGGTCTAATATAAACAGAGTCCTCTGCTGGCCTATTGATTCTAATGTAACAGAATTCCTATGCTGGCCTTATAGAGTCTAATGTAAACAGATTTTCCTCTGCTGGCCTATTAGAGTCTAATTGGTCAACAGATCCTCTCTGGCCTATAGAGTCTAATGTCTACAGAGTCCTCTGCTGGCATATAGAGTCATGTAAACAGGATTCATCTCTCTCCTT
>NW_019948164.1:0-7007 GCF_002910315.2 Salvelinus sp. IW2-2015
ACCCTGTAGCTAACACCCTGTCCCCGCCCTTAGTAACTAAACACACCTTTCCCTGTAGCTAACGCACATTCACCTGTAAGCTAAGCACCTGTCCCCCCCGCCCTGTAGGCTAAAACACCTTTCGCCCAGCCCTGTAGCGCAACACACCTTTCCCCCAGCCCTGTAGCTAACACACCTTTCCCCCAGCCCGTACTATACACACCTTTCCCCCCCGCCTGTAGACGTAACCACACCCTTTCCCCCCGCCCTGGTAGCTAACACACCTTTCCCCCCCCCACCGCCCTGTAACTAACACACCTTCCCTGAAGCTAACGCACCTTTCCCTGTACTAACACTCCTTCCCCCCCCGCCCTGTAGCTAACACACCTTTCCCCCAGCCTTAGCTTACACACCTTTCCCCCCAAGCCCGTAGCTTACACTCCTTTCCCCCAGCCCTGTAGCTAACACAACCTTTCCCCCAGCCCTTGTAGCGTAACACTCCTTCCCCCCAGCCCTTAGTAACGCAACTTTCCCCCCCAGCCTGCTAGCTAAACAGTCCTCTCTCCCCTAAGCCCTGTAGCTAACACTCCTTTCCCCCGCAGCCCTGTAGCAAACTCCTTTTCCCCAGCCCGTGTAGCATAACACCCTTTCCCGCAGGCCCCTGAGCTAAACCACTCCTTTCCCCGCAAGCCCTGCTAGCTAACACACCTTGTCCCACCAGCCCGTTAGCTATACATCCTTTCCCCCCCAGCCCGTAAGTAACACTCCTTTCCCCCCAGCCCTGTAGCGAACCTCTGCTTCCCAACCAGTCCCTGTAATAGCAAACATCCTTCCCCCAGCCCGTGTAGCTAACATCCTTCCCCGCAGCCCTGTAGCTATTATCACTCCATTACCTCCCCAGCCCTGTGGCTAGACGATTCCTTTAGCCCCCAGCCCTTGGTAGCTTAAACATCACCTTTCCCCCGCAGCCCTGTATGCTAACACCTTCCGTAGCTTATCACTCGTTGTCCACTAGCCACGTAACGGCCTTAGTAACACACCTTTCCCCCCAGCCCTGTAGCTAACACTCCTTTTCCCCCCAGCCCGTCTTAGATAGCTCATTCCTGTAACTAAAACCCTTTACGGCCACTAAACCACCCTTAGTCTCCACACACTTTCCTGCGACAGCCCTTGCCCACCATGTAAACACTCCTTTCCCCCGCAGCCCTGAAGCTAACCCACATCCTGTTCCCCCCCACCCTGTAGCTAACACTCCTTTCCCCCAGCCCTCTAGCTACGCACTCCTTTCCCTTGTAGCTAAACATCAGCCGTTCCATGCCAGCCCTGTAGCGTAACACACCTTTGCCCCAGCCCTGTAGCAACCACCACTTGTCCCCCGCAAGCCCACTGTCAGCGAACCACTCCTTTCCCCATCCCACGCCACTGTCAGCGCACCCTGTAAGCTAACGCTCCTTTCCCCCACAGCTCACTACTTGCATTAGCTAAGCACTACTTTCCCCAACCTGTAGCTAACAACTTCCTTCCCCCCAGCACCTATAAACACACCAGCCCTATACAACACTCCTTCCCCCAGCCCTGTAGCTAACACTCCTTTCCCCACAAGCCCTGATAGCAGTAACCACACCTTTCCCCGCCGCCCTGTAAGCTACAACAGCCTTTCCCCCTGCCTGTAGCTAACACACCTTCCCCCCGCCCACTGGTAGAACACACTTTTCCCCCCCCCGCCCTGTAGCTATACACACCTTCCCCCCCCCCGCCCTGTAACTTTCTAAACACCTTTCCCCACCGCGCACCTGTAACTCAAACACACCTTTCCCTGTAGCTAACGACATTTCCCCATGTACGCTAACACCTCCTTCCCCCCCCGCCTTAGCTACACACACCTTTCCCCCACGGCCCTGTAGCAGCTGAACACACCTTGTTCCCCCAGCCGTCTACTTAGCTAACACACTCACTTTCCCCCCGCCCATGTAGCTATACAGCACTCTTTCCCGCCCGCCCGTAGCCTACACCACCTTTGCGCCCCCCTCCGCCCCTGTAAACTAGACACCACCTTTCCCTAGCTAGCTTAGACGCACCTTTCCCTGTAGCTAATACATCATCCTTCCCCCCCGCCCTAGTACTAACACACCTTTTCCCCCCAGCCCTGTAGTAACACACCTTTTCGCCCCCACCTGTAGCATAACACTCCTTTCCCCCCAGCCTGTAGGACTAACGCACCCTCACGCCTTGACACCACCCCCAGCCCTGAGCTAACGCACCTTTACTTCCCTAACCGATGTAGCTAACGCACCTTTCCACCCTCCTGTACTTAACGCACTCTTTCCCCTAGCCCTTAGCTAACGCACCTATCCGTCCCCCCGCCTGCTGTAGCCTAACGCCCTTTCCCCCCGCCCTGTGACTATCGCTCCTTTCCCCCCGCCCTAGTAACTGCACCGTCCTGTAGTAACCCCCTTCCCTGCATAGCTAACGCACCTTATCCCTGTAGCTTTACCGCTACCATTTCCCTAGCTAGCTTATTACGCCCTTCTCGCCTTGTAGCTAACGCACTGTTCCCTGTAGCTAACACCCCTTTCCAGCCTGTAGGCTAACACATGCACTTTCCCCCAGCCCTGTAGCTAACACACCGTTCAGCCCCCCCAGCCGCCTGTAGGCATAACCACACCTTCCCTCCCCCGGCCCCTGTAAGCTCTTAACACATGTCCCATGTTTCCCTCACCCCGCCCCTGTACGCGTTAACCACCTTTCCTTCCCTGTGTTAGCGCCACCATTCTCCTCAAGCCCTCTGTAGCGTAACGCACGTTTCCCCGAAGCCGGTAGCTACACGCTCCCTTCCACCCCCCGCACCTGCCAATAGCCTCCAACGCTCCCTTCTCTCCCCGCCCGGTAGCTACGCACCTTCCCGTGTAGGCTACGCCACCTTTCCCTAAGTAGTCCGTATTGCTCATGCTATTCCGTGATCTAGATCGTGCCGTGTGTGCGCGTGTAGTAAGTCCGGGTTCTTCCTGTGTAGCTAACGCCACCTTTCCTCTGATAGCGTACACACCTTCGACCCCCAGCCCTGTAGCTAACACACCTTTCGCCCCAGCCTGGTAGCGTAACACACCGTTGTGTCGTGCTTCCCTGTGTGTGAGCTAACGCAACCTTCCTTTTCCTAGCTAGCAAAGCGCGACGCTTTGTCCTCGCGGAAGCGGTGTGCTACGCGAACCTTTCTCTCCAAGCCCTGTAGCTACGCTTTCCTTCCCCGCCCCCGCCTGAATAGCAAACGCTCCCTTTCCTCCCGCCTGATAGCTAAACGCACCTTTCCCTGTAACTGCATAACAGCACCCTTGCCCTGTAGCTACGCATACCTTTCCCTGGTGATCTAACGCTCTCTTTCCCCTGCTAGCTAAGCGCATTCCGGGGTGTGGGCGTGTGAGCTAAGCGAGGGATGTGGTCTCTAGCATGATCGTGTGCTCATCTGTGTGTGGCTACGTTTCCTGGAGCTAACGCTACCTTTCCCCTGAAAGCTAACGCACCTTTCTGTCTTTTTACTTTTTCGCTGAGCTAACCCTTAGCTTAATTACCTCCCCTGTTAGTACGTAGCGTTGTTCGTATAACTTGACCTTTCCTGTGATGGAGTGTTCACTGTAGCTACATCAGCCTTCCTGTAGGCTAGTGTGCTAGTTGTTTCCTGTAGCGTAGAGAGCGCGTTTGCGCGGCTATAGTGAGTGTGTGTTGTATCTAACGGCACCTGCCTTTTGTGTATGTGAGACACACTTTCCCCCTAGCCCTGTAGCTAACACCTTTCCCTGCTAGCTAACCCTTTCCCCCTAGCCCTGTAGCTAACACATCCCCCTAGCCTGTAGCTAACAACCGTTCCCTGTAGCTAACACCTTTCCTGTAGCTACGACTGTGTGATGAGGAATAAATTGTGCAGCAAGATTCACACCCAATCCTTCTAAATTAAAGAAAATAATGAATTTCATTCTAATTAAAGAAAATATGATAATTAATTCTGTGTTTTTGTTCATTTTGTCAGCTGAGAACACTCTACCAAGATGCCCCAGCTGTCCAAGTACTATGTTGGCTCACCGTACAAGCTTCAGGTACAGTAACTGAATGAGTGTGATATCTACATGATCTTTCCAACATGCGTCCTGTTTTGATCCCATGTTAGTTTATCTATTTGAATCCCTAACAGAGCAGAGATGTATACACTTGGATGTTCTCCTTTCAAGTTACAGCATTGTTCTGTTGTTTACCTGTGGGACCAACCGCCGTGTTTACCTCGTGGGACCATACCGCCGGTGTTTACCTCGTGGACCATACTGGCGGTGTTTACCTTCGTGGGACCATACCGCCGGTGTTTACCTTCGTGGGACCATACCACGGTGTTTACCTTGTGGGACCATACTGGCCGGTGTTTACCTTGTGGGACCATACGCCCGGTGTACCTTGTGGAACCATACCGCCGGTGTTTACCTTGTGGGACCCTACCGCGGTGTTTACCTTGTGGGACCATACCGCCGGTGTTTACCTTAGTGGGACCATACCGCCGGTGTTACCTTGTGGGACCATACCGCCGGTGTTTACCTCGTGGGACCATACCGCCGGTGTTTACCTTAGTGGGACCATACCGCCGGTGTTTACCTTGTGGGACCATACCGCCGTGGTTTACCTTGTGGAACCATACCGCCGGTGTTTACCTTGTGGGACCATACCGCGGTGTTACTTGTGTGGGACCATACCGCCGGTGTTTACCTAGTGGGACATACCGCCGGTGTTTACCTTGTGGACCATACCGCCGTGTTTACCTCGTGGGACCTACACGCCGGTGTTTACCTTGTGGGACCATCACGCCGGTGTTTACCTTGTGGGACCATACCGCCGGTGTTTACCTTGTGGGACCATACCGCCCGTGTTTACCTTGTGGGACCATACCGCCGGTGTTTACCTTGTGGACCATACCGCCTCGGGCTGCTTTACCTTAGTGGCAACCATACCGGTGTTTACTCGTGGACCATACCCCCGCGTGTTTACCTCGGCGAGGTGGGACCATACCGCCGGTGTTTACCTCGTGGGACCATACCGCCGGTGTTTACCTTGTGGGACCATACCGCCGGTGTTTACCTTGTGGGACCATACCGCCGGTGTTTACCTCGTGGGACCATACCACCGGTGTTTACCTCGTGGGACCATACTGCCGCGGAGTTAAAGCAGTTCTCCATGGAAGAGTGGGCCAATATTCATCCACAGCAATGTGAGGGGCTGATCATCAACTACAGGAAGCATTTGGTTGCAGTCATTGTAGCTAAAAGTGTCATGAAGCGAGGTGTTGGACATTCTAACTTATTCTACTGTAGATATTAGATGAAACCCTTGACTAATGTTGGTTTATGTGTGTGTATTCCAGTGAAGGCAGTGTGATAGCCTACTACCTGTCAGAGTTTGAAGTACCACGTGGTCAGGAGGCAGCGGTGGACAAGGCCATGTCCTCCATGGACAAGGTAGTGGATAAGGTGCAGAGGGGCTTTTCGAACAACAGGCCTGGCAACGATCTGTTGTTTGAGGATGTCATGAACTCCGCTCTGGACTCTAGAATGTTCTCAACATCCTTCAGTGGTGAGTTCTGCTCTGTTCTTGTTCTGCTTGCATCAGTTTGAGTAGAGAATTCCCTCAGCGAATTGAAAGTCTGGACGAGGAATTCTGTGACTCAGACATTTATATATGTTAAGTATCCTGTTGTTTCCTTGTGAATTACACTATATATACAAAAGTATGTGGACACCTCTTCAAATGAGGGGATTTGACTATTTCTGCCCCGACCGTAGCTGACGGGTGTATAGAATCGAATACACAGCCATGCAATCTCCATAGACAAACATTTGCAGTAGAATGGCCTTACTGAAAAGCTCAGTGACTTATTATTTTTATTTTTTTTACGTGGCACCGTCCATAGGATGCCACCTTTCCAACAAGTCAGTTTGTCAAATTTCTGCCCTGCTAGAGCTGCCCCCGGTCAACTGTAAGTGCTGTTATTGTGAAGTGGAAATATTATAGGAGCAACAACGGCTCAGCCGCGAAGTGGTAGACCACACAAGCTCACATAACCGGGACCGCCGAGTGCTGAAGCGCATAATAATCATCTGTCCTCGGTTACAACACTCACTACTGAGTTTCAAACTGCCTCTGGAAGCAACGTCAGCACAATAACTGTTAGTCTGGAGCTTCATGAAATGGGTTTCCATGGCCGAGCAGCCGCACACAAGCTTATGATCACCATGTGCAATGCCAAGCGTCGGCTGGAGTGGTGTAAAACTCACCGCCATTGGACTCTGGAGCAGTGGAAACGCGTTCTCTGTAGTGATGAAGCACGCTTCACCATCTGGCAGTCCGACGGGCGAATCTGGGTTTGGCGGATGCCAGGAGAAAGCTACCTGCCCCAATGCATAGTGCCAACTGTAAAGTTTGGTGGAGGAGGAATAATGGTCTGGGGCTGTTTTTCATGGTTCAGGCCCCTTAGTTCCAGTGAAGGGAAATCTTAACGCTACAACACACAATGATATTCTAGATGATTCTGTTCTTCCAACTTTGTGGCAAGTTTGGGGAAGGCCCTTTCCTGTTTCAGCATGACAATGCCCCCATGCACAAATCGAGGTCCATACAGAAATGGTTTGTCGAGATCGGTGTGGAAGAACTTGACTGGCCTGCACAGAGCCCTGACCTCAACCCCATTAAACACATTTGGGATGAATTGAGCCAGGCCTAATCGCCCGACATCACTAATGCTCTTGTGGCTGAATGGAAGCAAGTCCCCGCAACAATGTTCCAACATCTAGTGGAAAGCCTTCCCAGAAGAGGGGAGGCTGTTATAGCAGCAAAGGGGGGGGCCTCAACAACATATTTATGCCCGTGATTTTGGAATGAGATGTTTGCTGAGCAGGTGTCCACGTACTTTTCCTCCTAGCATGAGGACACATCTGAAATGGCACCCTATTCCTTATGTAGTAGACCAGAACCATGTGTGGCTCTCTACCCCCTCTCTA
>NW_019948164.1:8467-12279 GCF_002910315.2 Salvelinus sp. IW2-2015
CAGCCTTGGGTTAGGAGACCTGCTATAACAGCCTTGGGTTAGGAGACCTGCTAGGTTAGGAGACCTGCTATAACAGCCTTGGGTTAGGAGACCTGCTATAACAGCCTTGGGTTAGGAGACCTGCTATAACAGCCTTGGGTTAGGAGACCTGCTATAACAGCCTTGGGTTAGGATACCTGCTAGGTTAGGAGACCTGCTATAACAGCCTGGTCAGGGGACCTGCTATAACAGCCTTCTGTCAGGGACCTGCTATAACAGGCTGGTCAGGGGACCTGCTATAACAGGCTGGTCAGGGGACCTGCTATAACAGGCTGGTCAGGGGACCTGCTACAACAGTCTGTTGTCATAATGATGACCACTGATAGATGTGTAACTAGTCTGCATTCTGTTAAATGAGTTGGACCATTTTTTTCTTCTAATAACACAGAATGACTAGTTTCTTTTATTTAGACAAATACAGTCCCTGAGCACTTCTCTTCAGTTGGATGAGTTTAAATTCACTCCAAAGGTTGTGTGTGTGTGAAATATAAGCCTCTCCCTAGCCCAGTGTTCTAGCCCTCTAGTGGTCAGATGTAGCATTACACAGGAAAAGGTTTTGAAGGCATAGTAACACGTCATGTGAAATGTGCAGGGCCTCTCAGAATCGAGCATCAACACAGGAATATTTACTTGTAGTGTACCCGAATAAGGACTTCATAACGCAGTGAACATTTGATTAATGCTTATGTCAACAATCGCAAGACATCCCATTTTATTTTAAGATTCTTCTCTCTGTCAGGATTTGTGGCTACCACTCTCCCAGCTCCCCCCTGACCTTCCAGTCCTCCCGAAACGTGATGCTGGTAACCTTGGTTACTAACAAGGAAAATAACTACCCAGGACTCAGAGCCCAAGTGTCTCAGGTCCCCCGGAACAGCAAAGGTACTATAACACTGTCTACTACTACTACAACTACTACTACTACTAACCTCCTCCTACTACTAGTGCTACTACTACTACTACAACTACTACTAGTGCTACTACTACTACTACAACTACTACTAGTGCTACTACTACTACTACTGCTCTGACTACTGACGTCGTACGATGATCTACCTAGCTAGTGTGCTACTTAGCTCCATTACGTCGACAGGTAGCCTGTGTCAGTATGGTTAGCTACGTAGCGTGATTTCTCGTAATTCGTCACTATATCATTAGCTACTTATCTAGTGCTGTATGCTACGTATTTCACTACAATGCTGCCTAACGTGCGTAGTGCGGCAACTAACTCACTCACTACACTACTACTAGTGCTACCTACTACTACTAATCAGCCATGGCAGTGACTGCGATCTACTTATCGTCGTACTTCATAAACATGGCCACCTACTACCGTCAGTGCTCCTATCGACTGACTACTACTGATCAGTAAGGCTAGCTATTCTGAGTGCCTTGTGACTACTGAACGACGTACCATGCAGCAGACTTCGACTGCTAGTGCTACTACTTTACTAACTACTCCGAGGTAGCGGTACTACTGAGTGCTCCTACTTGATTACTACCAAACTAGCTACTAGTGCTAGCTTACTTATTACTACAACTACTACTAGTGCTACTATATTACTACTAAACTCATACTAACTACTATGCTACTAAACCTCCTCCTACTTACTATTCACTTACGTGTCCTTCTACACTACTACTTGATCTACTTAGCTACTACTACGATATACGCAGTCGCTCCTTACGTACTACTCCACTACTACTTACTTAAGCCTCCTCCTAGGCTCACTATTACGTACTGTCTATTACTACTACACTACTGACGTACTACAATACACTACTACTACTAAACTGACTACCTAACCTCCTCCTACTACCTACTACTACAACTACTGACTAGTGCTACTACTATACTAACTACTGACACTAACCTCCTCCTCCTACGTACTCACAACTTACTACTAGTTGCTACCTACTACTAGCTACTACTACTACTAACCTGCCTCTACTTACTACTGACACTACCTACTACTAGTGCTACTACTGAGCTACTACTTACAACTAACCTCCTACTAGCTCTACTACTACTACAACTACTGTACTGGTATCTACTACCTACTATACGTTGTCCTCTTCCGTGACTGAACTCCGTGCTAGTAGCACCTCTATATCTCTCGCCTGCTCGCTACATTCTTATTTCTGAGTCTGCATCTCTATATGCTCACCTACAACTACTATACTACTCACTCCTCACTCACTATTACTACTCAACTACTACTTCTATACTACTACTGAGTGCTACTACTACTACTACTACAACTACTACTACATTTACTTTACAATGTACTACAACTACTACTATTGCTACTACTACACTACTACTAACAACTACTACTAGTGCTTACCGTACCTACTACTACTACACTACTAGCTAACTATACGTACTCCTACTACTACTACTACTACTACTCACAACTACTACCTAGTGCTAACTACTACGTACTACGTTACAACACTACTAGTGCTACTCTACTTACTACTTGACTACTACTACTACTGCGCATACTAGCTGAGTGCTACTACTACAACTACTACTAGTGCTACAACTACTACTAGGCTACTCACTCACTACTACTACTACTACTAACTACTAACAACTACTACTAGTCCTACTACTATCTACTTACAACTACTACTAGTGCTCTACTACACTACTCACTACTACTACGTAACTACCTAATGCTACTACTACTTCCACTATCTTACTACTACAACTACTAATCGTAGTGCTCTTACGACTACTACTAGGTACTACTACAACTACTACTAGTGCTGCTGCTACTACTACTACTACAACTAGTGCTGCTACTACTACTACTACTACAACTAACCTCACATGGTGAGGAATCGTCAGGCCTTCACCATACAGTTATCAACAGTCATACATGATCTACTATTTTAAAAATGTTTGGTTTGTCTTTTGGTTGTTAATGTGATCATCTGTTGATTGTTTTTAGAGCTGGAATGTGGTGGCCAGCTGTCAGGAGAGACAGGGGAATTCCACATCCCCAAACTACCCAAACTACTATGCTCCCAACACAGATGTGAATGGAATATACAGGTGAGGAAGTGTTTATACTGGGTTACATCGTGTGTTATACTGGGGTTACAGCGTAGTGTTTATACTGGGGTTACAGCGTAGTGTTTATACTGGGTTACAGCGTAGTGTTTATACTGGGGACAGCATAGTGTTTATACGGGGTTACAGCGTAGTGTTTATCTGGGGTTACAGCGTAGTGTTTATACTGGGGTTACAGCGTAGTGTTTATACTGGGGTTACAGGTAGTGTTATACTGTTACAGCGTAGTGTTTATACTGGAGTTACAGCGTAGTGTTTATACTGGGTTACAGCGTAGTGTTTATACTGGGGTTACAGCGTAGTGTTTATACTGGAGTTACAGCGTAGTGTTTATACTGGGGTTACAGCGTAGTGTTTATACTGGGGTTACAGCGTGAGTGTTTATACTGGGGTTACAGCGTAGTGTTTATACTGGGGTTACAGCGTAAGTGTTATACTGGGGTTACAGCGTAGTGGTTTATACTGGGCTTACAGCGTAGTGTTTATACTGGGGTTACAGCATAGTGTTTATACTGGGTTACAGCATAGTGTTTATACTGGGGTTACAGCATAGTGAAGTGTTTGACAAATGTATTTGATCATCTAATAATCAGATATTGAAACCTTCAGATTTTAAGCATTGGCTGATAGAGGTTTTGTATCAAGCTAAGTGTGTATAATGTCTGCCTGTACTATAACCCCCCCCCCCCCG
>NW_019948164.1:12304-17342 GCF_002910315.2 Salvelinus sp. IW2-2015
CCCAGGTCCCTGCTGGTAAGTCAGTGAAGGTCAAGTTCAGTACCTTCCTGTTATTAGAGCTGGGTCAGGAGAACACTAAGGACTGTAACAAGGACTATGTAGAGATCAACAACAAGAGGTGAGATATTTCAGAAGAGCTCCCCCCTACTGTATTAACTAACCCTGCACCTCCCTATTCACTGACCCTGCTTCCAGCCAGGACAATGACCACAATAGACGAAGATATACACACACAGGATAATCAGCTAGCTTAATGTGAATGGTAATAATCTCACTAGCCAGCTAGTTTAACAGGCAAAAACAACCTAAAAGTAATGTTATGGAAGGTACAGTACCATTAGAAAGAATTCAGACCCCTTTTCACATGTTGTTTTGTTACAACCTGAATTTAATGGATTAAATTGTGATTTTGTCACTGGCCTAAACACAATACCCCATAATGTCGAAGTGGAATTATGTTTTAACACATTTTTACTGATTGAGTCAATAAGTATTCACCCCCTTTGCTATGGCAAGCCTCAATAAGTTCAGGAGTAAAAAATGTACTTAAGTTGCTTGGACTCACTCTGTGTACAATTAATAGTGTTTAACATTATTTTTTTGAATGACTACCTCATCTCTGTACCCCACACATACAATTATCTATAAGGTTCCTCAGTCGAGCAGTGAATTTCAAACACAGATTCAACCACAAAGACCAGGGAGGTTCCAATGCCTCACAAAGAAGGGCACCTATTGGTAGATGGGTCAAATATTTTTATCAAATAAAAAGCAGACATTGAATATCCCTTTGAGAATGGTGAAGTTATTAATTACGCTTTGGATGGTGTATCAATACACCCAGTCACTGGAAAGATACAGGCGTCCTTCCTAACTCAGTTGCCAGAGAGGAAGGAAACCACTCAGGGATTTCACCATGAGGCCAATGGTGACTTTAAAATAGTTAGTTCTCTCCTATCACAGCATTCAACTCTGAGGGATCAACAACATTGTAGTTACTCCACAATACTAACCTAAATGACATAAAAATATTCCCAAACATGCATCCTGTTTGCAATAAGGCACTAAAGTATTACTGCAACAAAAAAAAGTCAAATAAATGTAACTTTATGTCCTGAATACAGTGTTATGTTTTCGGCAAATCCAACACCTCACTGAGTACCCTTCTTCATATTTGTAAATATGGTAATGGCTGCATCATGTTATGGGTATGCTTGTCATTGGCAAGGACTAGGGAGTTTTTTTTTTTTTAATGAAAATGTACGGAATTAAGCTAAGCACAGGCAACGTCCTAGAGGAAAACCTGTTTGTCTGCTTTCTAACAACAACAACAAAAATATACATTTAGGCTGTCACATAACAAAATATGGAATGAGTCACGGGGTGTGAATACTTTCTGAAGGCACTTGTAAATGTCAATTATTTGTGGGTAGCTAGCTACCAATTCTTCATGGCCAACTAGCCAGTTAACCCTATTAACTTACAACAGGTTTGCGATCTATGCGGTTATTGTAGGCAGGTAAACATGCCATTGTTTTTCAATACATTCAAAACATAAATAACCATTTTAAATACTCAAATGTTTTGGGCTGTGTATTTGAAAATATTGAAATACACAGGGGGGGGGAAAGTGTTTTTAAATACCAGATACTGAAATACACGTCTGCTTTGTAGTGGTTCTGTCCAACCATGAATAGGATTAGGATATTAGGCCTAGTCCTCGTGGTCTGCACATGTTTTGTAGTATTAGATTGACCTGTTATTGTAATGTCTGTATCAGGTGTATCTTAAAAAAAAACTCAAACGACTAGAAAAATCTCAAAACAAGTTTATTCGCCCACTGGGTCATACAGCTGCAGAGGCGGCACACCCACTGGGGTCATACAGCTGCAGAGGCGGCATACCCACTGGGTCATACAGCTGCGGAGGCGGCATACCCACTGGGTCATACAGCTGCGGAGGCGGCATACCGCAATACCAACTGGGTGGAGCAGAGTTTTCGAACGACGCTTGCAGAGGCGGCAGCAAGCCCACAGGCCTGCTGGGGGTCAGTTCGTGACAGCTGTTAAGATGGCGAAGACACACGCCCACTGGCGGTCTATCTAGGCAGGAGTGCGGACGGCTGCGTTTGCAAGTGCCACATCGCGACTGGGTCGCGGTTAACAGCTTGCAGGAGGCGGCATACTCCACTGGGTCATACAGCTGCGGAGGCAGCATACCTCAGCTGGGGTCATACAGCTGCGGAGAGGCGCAGCATACCCCACTGGGGTCATACAGCTGCGGAGGCGGCATACCCACTGGGTCATACAGCTGCGGAGGCGCACATACCCACTGGGGTCATACAGCTGCTAGAGGGCAGCATACCACTGGGTCATACAGCTGCAGAGGCGCGCAATGCACCCGCGACGGACATCCTGGCGTCATACAGCTGCGAGAGGCGGACCAATACCACTGGGGTCATATCAGCTGCGACGGTTGCAGCTGAGTTCGGCACACCACACTGGGTTCACAGTACGAGCCAGAGGCGGGATGGGGGCATACAGCTGCGGATGCTCCCACTGGGTCAGTACAGCTAGCGGAGAGGCAGCATACCCACTGGGCTGGCGCATACAGCTGCAGAGGCAGCATACCCACTGGGTCATACAGCTGCGAGAGAGCAGCGCATAGACCCACGCACTGGTAGGTCGTGCATACAAGCTGCGGAGGCGGCCGCGACGACGCCAACATGGCGCGTGCTATGTATGCGAACCTGGGTTCCTCAGCAAACTGGCCTGCTTTATGGCCTGGGTTCCTCAGCAACTGGCCTGCTTTATGGGGCTGGTTCCTCAGCAACTGGCCTGCTTTATGGGCCTGTTCCTCCACAACTGGCCTGTTATGGGCTGGTTCCTCAGAGAACTGGCCTGCTTTATGGCCTGGTTCCTCAGCAACTGGCCTGCTTTAGCTGGTTCTCAGCACTGGCCTGGCTTTAGGCCTGGTTCCTCAGCAACTGGCCTGCTTTATGGGCCTGGTTCTCAGCAACTGGCCTGCTTTATGGGCTGGTTCTCGCAACTGGCCTGCTTTATGGGTCTGGTTCCTCAGCAACTGGCCTGCTTTATGGGTACCTGGTTCCTCAGCAACTGGCCTGCTTTATGGGTCGGTTCCTCAGCAACTGGCCTGCTTTATGGGCTGGTTCCTCAGAACGTGGCAGCTTAGGGCTGTCTAGCACTGCTGCTTATATGGGTCTGGTTCCTCAGCCTGGCCTGGCATTTAGGGGCTGGTTCCTCAAGCAACGGCCTGCTTTATGGGCTGTCCTGAGCATGGTCTGTTACTGGGCACTGGCTCCCGCTTTACTGGCCTGGTTTATGGCCTTGGGCTCTGGCTCAGCAACTGGCCTGCTTTATGGGCCTGGTCCTCAGCAACTGGCCTGCTTTATGGGCCTGGCTCCTCAGCAACTGGTCCTGCTTTAGGGCCTGGCTCCTCTCCCAGCAACTGGCCTGCTTTATGGGCCTGGTTCCTCAGCAACTGCCTGCTTAATGGGCCTGGTTCCTCAGCAAACTGGCCTGCTTTATGGGCCTGGCTCCTTCAGCAACTGGCCTGCGTTAATGGGCCTGGTTCCTCAGCAACCTGGCCTGCTTTATGGGCCTGGTTCCTCAGCAACTGGCCTGCTGTATGGGTCTGGTTTCCTCAGCAAACTGGCCTGCTTTATGGGCCTGGTTCCTCAGCAACTGGCCTGCTTTATGGTCCTGGGCTCCTCAGCAACTGGCCTGCTTTATGGGCCTGGTTCCTCAGCAACTGGCCTGCTTTATGGGCCTGGTTCCTCAGCAACTGGCCTGCTTTTGGGCCTGGCTTCCTCGCAACTGGCCTGCTTTTATGGGCCTGGTTCCTCAAGCAACTAGCCTGCTTTATGGGACCTGGTTCCTCAGCACACTGGCCTGCCTGTTATGGGCCTGGTTCCTCAGCAACTGGCCTGCTTATACTGGGCCTGGGTTTGCCTTCAGGCAAACTGGCCTGCTTTATGGCCTGGCTCCTCAGCAACTGGCCGTGCTTTATGGCCTGCTCCTCAGCAACTGCCTGCTTTATGGGCCTGGTTCCTCAGCAACTGGCCTGCTTTATCAGGAACTGAAGCTAGACTGTTACCTTTTGCGTCTCTCCTTAGGAACATTCATATTCCACAATAACATGTTTCAACAGAATAATAAACTTTCTGGCACTTCCCCTTTTCTCAATGTCACTTTCCATGTCCCTCGGTCACTTTCCCATGTCCCATCGGTCCACTTTCCATGTCCCTCGGTCACTTTCCATGTCCCTCGGTCACTTTCAATGTCCCTTTCCATGTCCCTCGGTCACTGTCCATGTGTCCCCTCGGTCCATGTCCATGTCCTCGGTCTGTCCATGTCCCGTCACTGGTCCATGTTCCCTCGGTACTGTCCATGTCCCCTCGGTCACTGTCCATGTCCCTCGGTCACTGTCCATGTCCCTCAGTCACTAAGTTCCTTTTTCCCTTCCTTGACTTCCACAATATACATTTCTTATACATGTAAAGTAATAACTAAAGTTCTGGTATGGTACATGAATAAGTATATTTCACCTGTATTGTAACGTGTCGTACAGGTATTGTGGAGAGTTGACCTGTATTGTACGTGTCTGTATCAGGTATAGGTGGAGAGTTGACCTGTTATTGTAACGTGTCTGTATCGTAAGTGGAATTGACTGTTAGTAACGTGTCTGTATCAGTATAGTGGAGAGTTGACCTGTTATTGTAACGTGTCTGTATCAGGTATAGTGGAGAGTTGACTGTTATTGTAACGTGTCTGTATCAGGTATAGTGGAGAGTTGACCTGTTACTTGTAACGTGTCTGTAGTCACGGTATAGTGGGAGTTGACGCTGTTATTGTAACGTGTCTGTATCAAGTTAGTGGAGAGTTGACCTGTTATTGTAACGTGTCTGTATCAGGTATAGTGGATCGAAGTTGAGTGGGTAGTGAAGGTTGACCTGTTATTGGTCAACGTGTCTGTATCAGTATAGTGGAGAGTTGACCTGTTAGTTGTAACGTGGGTT
>NW_019948165.1:0-7165 GCF_002910315.2 Salvelinus sp. IW2-2015
TGCCCCAACAGACTCTACCTCTGCCCCCCCCCCCCAACAAGACTCTAACTCTGGCCCACCCCCCCCCAACAGCTCTACTCTGCCCCCACCCCAACGGACCTCTACTCTGCACCCCACCCAAACAGGACCATAACTCTGCCCCCACCTCAAACAGACTCTACTCTGCCCCCCCCCCCCAACAGACTTCTATTCTGCCCCCCCCCCCAACAGACTCTACTCTGCCCCCACCCCAAACAGACTCTACTCTGCCCCCACCCCAACAGACTCCTTACTCTGCCCCACCCCAACGACTCTAACCTTGCCCCCCCCAAACAGACCTCACTCTTGCCCCCACCCCAAACAAAGACCTCTTACTCTGCCCCCCACGCCCCAACAGACTCACTCTGCCCCCACCCCAACAGATCTCTACGTCTGCCCCCCCCGCTCCCCCTAACAGACTATCTACCTCTGCCCCACCCACAACAGACTCTACTCTGCCCCCACCCCAACGGACTCTACTCTGCCTCCCCCCCCCACAGACTCTACTCTGCCCCCCACACCCAACAGGACCTCACTCTGCCCCCACCCCACAGACTCTACTCTGCCCCCCCCCACTCCCCAACAGACTTTTTACCTGCCCCTCAAAGACCCCCCCCTTCTATTGCACCCCAACAGCTCACCTCCACAACCTCTACTCTGCCCCCACCCCCAACAGACTTACTCTGCCCCCCACCCCAACGGACTCTACTCTGCCCCCCCCCCAACAGACTCTACTCTGCCCCCACCCCAACGGACTCTACTCTGCCCCCCCCCCAACAAGACTCTAACCTCTGCCCCCACCCCAACGGACTCTACTCTGCCCCCCCCCAACCAGGATCTACTCTGCCACCCACCCCAACGGACTCTACTCTGCCCCCACCCCAACGGACTCTACTCTGCCCCCACTCTAATTAACATGTATTGATTCATCCCTGTTAGTTTGTATTACGTACAGTGCCTTTCGGGAAGTATTCAGAACCCTTGACATTTTAACAAAATGTTAACGTGTATAAAAAAGGTCAAGGAGTCTGAAAACTTTCCGAAGGCGCTGTACGTCGTGCTACTTCCATTTAGATTCAATTATTATTAATAATAATAATAATTATTATTAATTATTATTAATTAATCAATAGATTCAAACAAAATTTACATTCCATTCCATTCACTGTTTTATTTCCCTTCGTCCTGCAGGTTGGAGCTCGAAGCCAAWGATTTTCYCTGTACCCTGCAATCACACCTGCAAKCCCCTGTACGTGTTAAACAGTCTGAATCTGAATTTGTGCCGTGAACTGAGTCTTGATGGACGCCAACACACACCACAGGTCAACAATGAGAAATAATAGCTACAGCTTTGAGGGTCTTGAATGAAGTTAAAACATTTATTTATTTATTTATTTATTTATTTAACCTTTTTTTAACTAGGCAAGTCAGTTAAGAACAAATTCTTATTTACAATGGTCTACCCCCGGCCAACCCTGGACGACGCTGMGCCAATTGTGCGCCGCCTTATGGGACTCCCAATCACGGCKAGATGTGATACAATTTGGATTCGAACCAGGATGTCTGTAGTGACGCCTCTTGCACTGAGATGCAGTGCCTTAGACCGGCTGRACCACTCGGGAGCCCAAAAACGCTGAGACGTTGCTTTTGAAATAGATCAATCGATTGGCTTCATGTAAATTGGCTAACCATCGACCGCACTGGGTGTATCGAGGGAATAAGTCCCAAATGGCACTCTATTCCCTATGTAGTGCACTACTTCTAACCAGGACCCATAGGGAATAGGGTGTAGTGCACTACTTCTAACCAGGACCCATAGGGAATAGGGTGTAGTGCACTACTTCCAACCAGGACCCATAGGGAATAGGGTGTAGTGCACTACTTCTAACCAGGACCCATAGGGAATAGGGTGTAGTGCACTACTTTATAGCCCCCTCCACTGACATGGAAACATGGTACAACACAGGAACACACAGGAACAGGGAAATTTAGATGAATGTTAGAGATGATGGAGGAGAGTGACAGCTATTAAATACAGCATCTTGTGTTTAACATCCTCGGGAAAAACATGGCAACCATTTTCTCTCATGGTGTAATTTGGCTGGACTGTGAGTTGTGGTCTATCAGCCCTTGTGTTCTTCCAGTTTACATCATTCCTAATGACGACAACTCTTTTCCAGAGTATATTTGAAAGAGAGTGGTRGTTCCCTAGCAACGCTAATTGATTGCTGTTCCCTAGCAACGCTAATTGATTGATGTTCCCTAGCAACGCTAATTGATTGATGTTCCCTAGCAACGCTAATTGATTGATGTTCCCTAGCAACGCTAATTGATTGCTGTTCCCTAGCAACACTAATTGATTGATGTTCCCTAGCAATGCTAATTGATTGATTGTAAACTGGAAGAAGACTTTGTAAATGATAGCCTCTCTTTTGGTCCAATTTAGACTTTTTTATCATTTAAGCACTTTTCCGTTTTTGGTATTCAGATGTAACCTATGCACGTGTGTAAGGAGGTTTTGTGGGTGTGGCTCCCTTGGACAAACTGAATAAATAAAATTAAATCCCAGATAGCACCCACTGGGTGACCTACCAATTTTATCAGGGCATTTTTCTGAAAATGTATCAAACAATCTCTTGAAATAATACGTACCTTTTTAATTATAATTTGATCGACACAACATTAGAATGTAGCCTGAAAGATTGAGCTGTATGCYTGTGCCGAGCCTTTCYCCAAATGCAATTCTGAGGTGGAGTTAACTCTGCAAGARCACAGTCGAACCAGGGGCTGAACCCCTTAGCTGTCCTTATACCCACTTTCACCTGGATTCACCTGGCCAGTCTGTGTCATGGAAAGAGCAGGTGTTCCTAATGTTTTGTCCACTCAGTGTACTATGATCACCCCCCCCCCCCCTTTTCAATAGCCATGTTCTTTAATCCATCTGGGTTTCCAGAGATTCCCTCTGACGTCTTTTCCACTCTTGTAACTTTGTACTCCTGTAACTTGTACTCCTGTAACTTGTACTCTTGTACTCTTGTTACTCATTTTGTACTCTTGTAACTCTTGTAACTTGTACTCCTGTAACTTACTCTTGTAAAACTTGTACTCTTTAACTTGTACTCTTGTAACTTGTTACTCTGTAACTTTACTCTTGTAACTTGTACTCTTGTACTCTTGTACTCTTGTACTCTTTACTCTTGTACTCTTGTAACTGTACTCCTGTAAACTTGTAACTCCTTGTATCTGTACTCTTGTAACTTGTACTCTTGTAACTTGTACTCTTTACTCTTGTACTCTTGTACTCTTGTACTCTTGTAACTTTGTTACTCCTGTAACTTTACTGTACTCTTGTAACTTGTACTCTTGTAACTTGTACTCTTGTAACTTGTACTCTTGTAAAAACTTGTACCTCTTGTACTCTTGTACTCTTGTACTCTTGTTACTCTTTAACTTCTTGTAACTTTACTCCTGAACTTGTACTCTGTAACTTGTACTCCTGTAACTTTACTCTGTTGTAACTTGTACTCTTGTTAACTTTACTCTTGTTAACTTGTCTCTTGTAACTGTACTCTTGTAACTTGTTACTCTGTAACTTGTACTCTTTGTAACTTGTACTCTTGTAACTTGTACTCTTGTACTCTTGTACTCTTGTAATACTTACTCCTTAACTTGTACTCTTGTAACTTGTACTCTTGTAACTTGTACGCTTGTACTACTTGTACTCTTGTTACTCCTGTACTCTCTGTAACTTGTACTCGTACTTGTAACTTGTACTCTTGTACTCTTGTACTCTTTTACTCTATTGTACTCTGTACTTTACTTCCTGTAAACTTGCTACTCTGGTAACTTGTAACTCTTGTAACTTGTACTCTTGTACTCTTAGTACTCTTGTACTCTTGTACTTCTTGTAACTTTACTCTTACTCTTGTACTCTTGTACTCTTGTAACTTTACTCCTGTAACTTGTACTCTTGTAACTTGTACTCTTGTACTCTTGTACTCTTGTAACTTGTACTCTTCTAACTTGTACTCTTATTACTTGTATCCTGTAACTTGACTCTTGTAACTTGTACTCTTGTATAACTTGTACTCTTTGTAACTTGTACTCTTGTACTCTTGTACTCTTGTACTCCTTGTACTCTGTACTCTTGTAACTTGTACTCTTGTACTCTGTACCTCTTTGTAACTTGTTAATCTTGACTTGTACTCTTGTAACTGTACTCTTTGTAACTTTACTCTTGTACTCTTGTACTCTTTGTCACTCTTGTACTCTGTACTCTTGTACTCTTGACTCTTGTACTCTTGTACTCTTGTACTCTTGTAACTTGTACCCTGTAACTTGTACCTCTGTAACTTGTACTCTTGTAACTTGTACTCTTGTAGTACTCTTAAACTCTTGTAAACTTGTACTCTTGTAACTTGTTACTCTTTACTCTTGTACTCTGTACTCATTTACTCTTGTAATTGTACTGCCTGTAACTTGTACTTCTTGTAAAACTTGTACTCTTGTTAACTTGTACTCTTGTTAACTTGTACTTTGTAAACTTGTACTCCTGTAACTTGTCCTCTTGTAACTTGCTACTCTTGTACTCTTGTACTCGTGTACTCTTGTGACTCTTGTAACTTGTACTCTTTAGCTCTTGTACTCTTTAACTTTGTACCTTTAACTTTAACTCTGTGACTTGTACTCTTGTATCTTGTAAACTTGTACTCTTGTTACTCTTGTACTCTTGTAACTTGTACTCTTGTACCTTGTACTTTGTACTCTTTTTTTTGTACTCTTGTACTCTTGTAACTTGTACTCCTGTAACTTGTTACTCTTGTACTTGTACTCTTGTAACTTGTACTCTTGTAAGCTTGTCTCTTGTACTCTGTGTACTCCTGTACTCTATGACCTTTAACTTGTATTTGTACTCTGTTCTTGTACTCTGTAATTGTACTCCTGAACTTGTACTTTCTTGTACTTTTACTCCTGTAACTTTGTACTCTTGTATATGTATCTTGTACGACTTGTAACTTGTACTCTTGTACTTTGTACGTCTTGTACTTGTACTCTCTTACTCTTGTACTCTTTGTACTCTTGTAACTTGTACTCCTGTAACTTTACTCTTGTAACTTGTACTCTTGTAACTGTCTTGTACTCTTGTACTGCTTACTCTTGTAACTTGGTACTCTTGTAACTTGTCTCTTGTACTCTTGTACTCTTGTGACTCTTGTACTCTTGTACTCTTGGTAACTTGTACTCTTGTAACTTGTACTCTTGTAACTTGTAACTTCTTGTACTCTTGTAACTTGTACTCTGTAACTTGTACTCTTGTACTCTTTGTACTTTGTAACTTTACTCTTGTAGCTTTCTTCGTTCTTTAGTCTTACTCTTAAGTTTACTTGTACGCTTGTACTCTTTGTAACTTGTACTCCTGCTAACCTTCTCTTTGAATTGTACCCGTAATTGTATCTTCTCTGGTACTCTTGTACTCTTTACTCTTGTCTTAATTGTACTCTTGTACTCTTTATCTTGTACTCTTGTAACGTTACTCCTGTAACTTGTACTCTTTAACTTGTACTCTTGTTATCTTGTCAACTTGTACTCTTGTACTCTGTGTAACCTTGTTTGCTCTGTAACTCTTGTACTGTACCTCGAATACTTGTACGCTTGTAACTTGTACTCTGTAACTTTACTCTTGTAACTTTTCGTACTCTTTGTAACTTGTACCTCTTGTAATCTCTTTACTGTAACTTGTACTCTTGTACTCTTGTAACTCTTGTACCTCTTGACTCTTGTAACTTGTACTTCTTGTAACTTTGTCTCCTGTAACTTTACTCTTGTAACTTGTACTCTTGTACTTGTACTCTTGTACTTCTTGTACTATTGTACTCTTGTAAACTTGTTACTCTTGTAACTTGTACTCTTGTAACTTGTCTCTTGTAATGTACCTTGTACTCTTGTATCTTGTACCTTGTACTCTTGTACTCTTTTGTACTCTTGTACTTCTTGTAACTTGTACTTGTACTTGTACTCTTGTAACTTGTACTCCTGTAAACTTGTACTCTTGTAACTTGTACTCATTGTACTTTGTATCTTGTACTCTGTACTGACTTTGTACTCTTGTAACTTGTACTCTTGTAACTTGTACTCTTGTTACCTCTTGTACTCTTGTTACTCCTGTACTCCTTTACTCCTTGTAACTTGTTACTCTTGTAACTTGATACTCTTGTTCTCTTTGTACTCTTGTACTCTTGTAACTTTGTTACTCTTGAACTTTACTCTTGCTCTTGTACCTTGTAACTTGTACTCTTGTACTCTTGTACTCTTGTTAACTTGATCTGTACTTGTACTTGTACTCTTGTACTCTTTGTACTCTTGTAACTTCTCTTAGTTACTTACTTGGTGAGCTCTTGCTATACTTACTCTCTTGTTAATCTTGTACTCTTGTACTCGTACTGTACTCTTGTACTCTTGTACTCTTTGTACTCTTGTACTCTTTTACTCTTGTACTCATTGTAACTCTTGTAACTATTGTAACTTGTACTCTTGTAACTTGTACTCTTGTAAACCTTCTGTAATGTACTCCTGTAACTTGTACCTCTCTGTAACTTGTTACTCTTGTAACTTGTACTCTTGTACTCTTGTATCTTGTACTTTACTCTTGTAACTTGTACTCTTGTACTCTTGGTAACTCTTGTACTCTTGTACTCTTGTAACTTCGTACTCTTGTAAACTTGTACTCTTTAACGTGTTACTCCTGTAACTTGTGTACTCTTGTAACTTGTACTCTTGTAACTTGTACTCTTGTAACTTGTACTCTTGTTACTCTTTCTCTTGTACTCTTGTAACTTTACTCTTGTAACTTGTACTCTTGAACTTGTACTCTTGTAACTTGTACTTTGTAACCTGTACTCTTGTAACTTGTCCTCTTGTAACTATGTCACTCTAATGTAACTTGTACTTCTTGTAAACTTTAAGTACTCCTGTAAACTTGTACTCTTGTAACTTGTACTCTTGTAACTCTTGTACTCTTGTAATTGTACTCTTGTAACTTGTACTCTTGTAACTTGTACTTTGTAGACTTTGTACTCTTGTAACTTGTACTCTTGTCTCGCTTGTACTCTTGTACTCCTGTACTGCTGGTAACTTGGTACTCTTGTAC
>NW_019948165.1:7190-17340 GCF_002910315.2 Salvelinus sp. IW2-2015
AAGAAGTCTCGAGGTGTTGCTCACCTGAGGTAGAGTACCTTATGATAAGCTGTAGACCACACTATCTACCAAGAGATTTCTCATCTATATTATTCGTAGTCATCTATTTACCACCACAGAACGAAGCTGGCACTAAGCCTGCTCTCAACCAACTCTATAAGGCCATAAGCAAAGAAGAAAATGTTCACCCAGAAGTGGCGCTCCTAGTGGCCGGGGACTTTAATGCAGGCAAACTTAAATCAGTTTTACTAAATTTTTACCAGCATTTCACATGTGCAACAGGAAAAAAAATATCCTAGACCACCTTTACTCCACACACAGAGATGCATACAAAGCTCTCCCTCGCCCTCCCTCCATCTGGCAAATCTGACCACAAATCTATCCTCCTGATTCCTGCTTACAAGCAAAAACTAAAGCAGGAAGTACCAGTGACTCGCTCAATACAGAAGTGGTCAGATGACGCGGATGCTACACTACAGGACTGTTTTGCTAGCAAAGACTGGAAAATGTTCCTGGATTCACCCAATGGCATTGACGAATACACCACCTCAGTCATTGGCTTCATCAATAAGTGCATCGACAATGTCGTCCCCACAGTGACTGTACGTACATATCCTAACCAGAAGCCATAGATTACAGCCAACATCCGCATCGAGCTAAAGGCTAGAGCTGCCGCTTTCAAGGAGCGGGACTCTAACCCGGAAGCTAATAAGAAATCCCGCTATGCCCTCAGACAAACCATCAATCAAACAAAGCGTCAATACAGGATTAAGATTGAATCCTACTACACCGGCTCTGATGCTCGTCGGATGTGGCAGGGCTTGAAAACTATTACGGACTACAAAGGGAAACCCAGACGCGAGCTGCCCAGTGACGCGAGCCTACCAGATGAGCTAAATGCCTTTTATGGTCGCTTCGAGGCAAGCAACACTGAAGCATGCACAAGAGCACCAGCTGTTCTGGATGACTGTGTGATAACGCTCTCGGTAGCCGATGTGAACAAAACCTTTAAACAGGTCAACATTCACAAAGTCGGTGGGCCAGACGGATTACCAGGATGTGTACTCAAATCATGCGCGGACCAACTGTCAAGTGTATTCACTGCCATTTTCAACCTTTTCCTGACCGAGTCTTTAATACCTACATGTTTCAAGCAGACCACCATAGTCCCTGTGCCCAAGGAAGCGAAGGTAACCTGCTTAAATGATTACCGCCCCGTGGCACTCACATCAGTAGCCATGAAGTGCTTTGAAAGCCTGGTCATGGCTCACATCAACAGCATCCTCCCGGACACCCTAGACCCACTCCAATTCGCATACCGCCCCAAAAGATCCACAGATGACGCAATCTCAATCGCACTCCACACCGCCCTTTCTCACCTGGACAAAAGGAACACCTATGTGAGAATGCTGTTCATCGACTACAGCTCAGCGTTCAACACCATAGTTCCCACAAAGCTCATCACTAAGCAAAGGACTCTGGGACTAAACACCTCCCTATGCAACTGGATCCTGGACTTCCTGACGGGCTGCCCCCAGGTGATAAGAGTAGACAAGAATACAACTGCTACGCTTAACACTGGGGCCCCTCAGGGGTGTGTACTTAGTTATGGTCAGATTTCCCAAATGGAGAGTGAGAGAGAACTTTGTACGCGACTCTGTGTATGGAGTAAAGGTGGTCTAGAGGTGTTTTTTCCTCTGGTTGCACATGTGACATTCTGGTAGAAATGAGGTAAAACAGATTTTCCCGCATTAAAGGCCCCGGCCACTAAGAGCACCGCTTCTGGATGAGCATTTTCTTGATTGCTTATGGTCTTATACAGCTCGTTGAGTACTTAGTGCCAGCATCGGTTTGTATAGTAAATAGACAGCTGCGAAAAATATAGATAGTGTGGTCTACAGCTTATCATGAGGTACTCTATGAGCAAAACCTTGAGACTTCCTTAATGTTAGAGATGGTGCTGTTATTTAACAAATAGACACCGACCACCAGCCTTCGTCTTACCGGAGGTAGCTGTTCTGTCTTGCCGATGCACGGAAAACCCAGCCAACTGTATATTATCCATGTCCTCTTTCGGCCATGACTCGGTGCAACAGATTTGAATGTTCGGTTGGTAGGATAGTCTCGAACGGAGCTCATCCAGTTTATTCTCCAGTGACTTGAACGTTGGCCAATAGGACGGATGGTTGAGGCGGGTTTCGCCAACTAATTCCCACAAGGCACCCTGATTCGGTGTCTCTTCTTCATGTGAATGACGGGGATTTGGACCTGGTCCGAGAGCAACAGTATATTCTTAGAGTCGGACTCATTAAAGAAAAAAATCTTTGTCCAGTTCGAGGAGAGTAATCGCTGTTCTGATGTCCAGAAGCTCTTTTCGGTCATAAGAGACAGTAGCAGTAACCTTATGTACAAAATAAGTTACCAACAATGCCGATAAAACACACAATATAGCACAATTGGTTAGGAGCTCGTAAAACGGAAGGCATCCGGCGCCATTCTGCCATAAATTCTAATATAAATATAAAAATATAAATGAATGGCATGAATGCATAAACTTAACCAGCCGTGAGGAACCGGCGACAGATGGAGGAGACAACAGGGGGTCCAAAAACACGAAATGTGACGTTTTGAGAAAAGTGGACAAACGTCGGAATCTGAAGTCAGATTGATCAAACCGTGAGATCTTATTCGATTCAGACGTTCAGATATTCTATTTGCTGATGTGGGGAAATAATTCACAGTAAACACAAATGCATTTTAGAGAAAATCCAAGCTGTATCCGCATTGAGTTCTGTGTGTGTGTGTGTGTGTGTGTGTCTGTGTGTGTGTGTGTGTGTGTGTGTGTGTGTGTGTGTCTGTGTGTGTGTGTGTGATGTGTGTGGTGTGTGTGTGTGTGTGTGTGTGTGTGTGTGTGTGTGTGTGTGTGTGTGTTCTGTGTGTGTGTGTGTGTGTGTGTGTGTGTGTGTGTGTGTGTGTGTGTGTGTGTGTGGTGTGTCTGTGTGTGTGTGTGTGTGTGGGTGTGTGTGTGTGTTGTGTGTGTGTGTGTGTGTGTGTGTGTGTGTGTGTGTGTGTGTGTTTCTGTAGCTAAACGGCTATACTGAGTTCCTAAATGACATGGAATTTGACCTCTCTCCTCTCACCTTATCAATCTTACTCCAACCTCCAATCTTTTAGGGTTGGTGTTTTTCCCCCTTTTTTTCTCTAGTCCTTCTTTGTTTTCTTTGCTGTGTGTGTGTGGGTGTGTGTGTGTGTGAAGTGTGTGTGTGTGTGTGTTGTGTGTTGTGTGTGTGGTGTGTGTGTGTGTGTGTGTGTTTGTGTGTTGTGTGTGTGTGTGTGTGTTGGTGTGTTGTGTGTGTGTTCTAAGAGTAACATGCCACGGCTTCCAGGAATCCCTGACCATGTGACCTCAAACCCCCTCAACCCCTCAAACCCCCTACTGTTACAACCCTGGGAACTAGTCTGGGGCCAAGGAGAGGTGAGAGAAAGAGGGGGAGGGAGGGATGGATGGGAGAGAGAGGAGGGGTGGAGAGGGGAAGAGGGAGTTAAAGGTGAGAGATTAAAGGAGGAGATGGGAGAGTGTAGAGTGAGGAGGGAGAGGTGGAGAGAGAGGTTAGGGGAGGAGGGAGGGCGGAAGAGAAGGTGTGGGAGGGGTTATGAGGAGGAGAAGGTGTGTGGGGGTTTATGAGGAGGGAGAGAGGTGTGGGAGGGGTTATGAGGAGGGAGAGAGAGGTGTGGGAGGGTTATGAAGGAGGGAGAGAGTGTGGGGGGGTATGGGAGGGAGAGAGAGTGTGGGGAGGGGGTTATGAGGAGGGAGAGAGAGGTGTGGGGAGGGGTATGAGGAGGAGCAGAGAGGTGTGGGAGGGGGTTTATGAGGTAAGGGGGAGAGAGGGTGGGAGGGGGTTATGAGGAGGAGAGAAGGTGTTAGGGAGGGGTTATGAGGAGGGAGAGAGAGGTGTTAGGGAGGGGTTTATGAGGAGGGGGAGAGTGGTGTTAGGCGAGGGGGTTGGAGTGAGGAGGGAGAGAGAGTGTTAGGGAGGGGTGGTTATGAGGGGGAGAGAGGTGTTAGGGAGGGGGTTATGAGGAGGGAGAGAGACGGTGTTAGGAGGGGGTTATGAGGAGGGAAGAGGTGGTTAGGAGGGGTTATGAGGAGGGAAGAGAGGTGTTAGGAAGGGGTTATGAGGAGGGAGAGAGAGGTGTTAGGGAGGGGGTTGTGAGGAGGAGAGGAGAGGTGTTAGGGAGGGGGTTATGAGGAGGGAGAGAGAGGTGTTTAGGGAGGGGTTATGAGGAGGGAGAGAGAGGTGTTAGGGAGGGTTTGAGGAGGGAGAGAGGTGTTAGGGAGGGTTATGAGGAGGGGAGAGAGAGGTGTTAGGGAGGGGGTTATGAGGAGGGGAGAGAGGTGTTATGGGGTTATGAGGAGGGGGAGAGAGGTGTTAGGGAGGGGTTATGAGGAGGGGAGAGAGGTGTTAGGGAGGGGGTATGAGGAGGGGGGAGAGAGGTGTTAGGGAAGGGGGTATGAGGAGGAGAGCAGAGGTGTTAGGGAGGGGGTTATGAGGAGGGAGAGAGAGGTGTTAGAGAGGGGATTGTGAGGGGGTAGAGGTGTTAGGGAGGGGATTTTCACCATTTTTCTTTGCAGATTCTCTCAAGCTCTATCAGGCTATTATAAATAATTTATACATACCTCTTCAGTCAGCAGCAGTCTTCTAATGGCTTCATGAAACGTAGTTCCCACAACTGACTCTACACTGAAATACTGAAGAAGAAAGTAGCAATTAGATAATTGCCAATGTCAGAATGGGTCTGTGGATCTATGTGGAAAGTCCTATAATATATATATAGATGTTTATTGTTTGAAGAGTTGTCTGGCTAGTTTGTACGAATTAAAGTAGCCTAGCTTTTTCTGTTTATCTAGTAAAGTTAGCTAGCTAGCTAACTGACAAACACGCTCACATTTTATGTTATAATGTTTATTCATCTAGCCTGTAGTTTATCATATGACTTTGGCGTCATATACAGTATTTGCATTAAACAATCAACTTTGGTTACCTTAATACGTTGAAAAATAAGAGCTTATTGATAAGCTACATGCAAGTGGGTTCAACCACCGTACTCTTGCATCATCATGCTGGAATGGCAGTTGGTTTTTGAATCGGAATGGCAGTTACTTTTTGAATTGACCGAAAGGTTCTATATATTCTTCCTTTTTTTTTACTGTTCAGTTAAGAACAAATTATTATTTTTAATGACGGCCTACACCGGCCAATCACGGACGACGCTGGGCCAATTCTGGTCCGCACAGTGGGACTCCCAATCACGGCCGGATGTGAAGCAGCCTGGATTCGAACCAGGGACTGTAGTGACGTCTCTTACACTGAGACACAGTGTTTTAGACCACTACGCCACTCAGCAGCCCTACAGAGAACCTTGTTTTATCTAAGAGTGTATGCTTTTATTTAACACATTATTTCATTGTGCTTTTAGCTAGCATTTAGTTTGCAACCTCACAGGTTTGTTTCAAAATATGAAATGGATCTCCCCCCTGCCATAGAGAGATAACTGTGTCAGACATAATTTTTCTGACCAGTAGAAATCACACAGCGTCATTAATATGGATATACATGTCAATGCGAAACAGCTGAAACAAATGAAATGGGAATGAGAGCTGTCATCTCAGAGTTTGATGTGGACTGGGTTTGCTTTTGTTCGTTGTTGTTTTATGAAATCCAGATTACACTCCGGGGTGTAGAGAGCTAGAGACAGAGAGACAGAGAGACAGAGAGACAGAGAGACAGAGAGACAGACAGACAGACAGACAGACAGACAGACAGACAGACAGACAGACAGACAGACAGACAGACACGTGCAGACCCACTCATTAGATTAGCAGACCTCTGGTTCGAGGGACAGAGATGGATGTCAGGGTTAAGGGGTTCAGGTCCTGTTGGATATCTGGACGCTGTCCACCTTAGAGTTCCCTAAATCCTAAGTGTGACCTTGCAGGGTGAAGTCAAGTCAGGAAACTAGAACACATTCAATTACCTCTTGGAAAAAGTTCACTCCCACTCTCACCATCACCAAACACACCAGACACTCACACATCACTCCCTATCAGTTCTCCATCTGACCTCCCATAAGCCTATTTTCTTCCATGCTTATCCACCAGAGTTCTCCTCTCTTCTCTGCTCTCCTCTTCTCTTCTCTCCCTCCCAGAGAGGATTCCTCCCTCTCTCTCTCTCTTCCATGACCTCCCTCCTCTCTTCTCTTCCTTCCGGAGAACCTCCGCTCTCTCTTCCCTCCCTCAGATTAACCTCCTCTTTTCTCTCTTCTCCCTCCTTCTCTGCTCCTCTCCCTCCCAAGAGAACCTCCCTCTCTCTCTCCCTCCTTTCCCTCTCTCTCCCTCCAGAAGACCCTTTCCCCTCTCTCTCTCTCTCCTCCGTCCAACGGAGAGATCCTCCCTCTCTCTCTCCTTATTGGTTCTGTTCTTCTTTCGTTTTTTAAGTTTTTTTTTATTATTTTTTTTATTTCTGTTTCTTTCTTTTTCGTTTTAAGCTTTTTTTTCTGCTATGATCCTTTAGTTCTTTTATGATTGGTCTGTTATTAATCCTACTTTTTTTTGTTTGCTGTTCGGCCTCTTCCCCAGAGAGAACCTCCCTCTTCTCTCTTCTCCTCCCAAGACCTGCCTCTCCTCCCTCCCCGAGAGAGACCTCTCTCCTCTCCTCCTCCTCTCTTCCTCCCAAAGTCCTCCTCTCTCTCTCTCCTCTCCCCACGAGACCTCCTCTCTCTCTCCCTCCCAAGAGAACCCCCTCTCCTTCGCCCTCCCTTCTTCTCTCCCTCTCTCCTCTCTCCTCTCCCAGAGGACCTCTCTCATCTCTCTCCCTCCCTCTCCCCCTCCCTCCCCAGAGAACCTCTCTCTCTTCCTCCCTCTCTCTCTCGCAAATTCAATTCTGTAGACACTTTAATGACCGCTCAAGTTAAATTACTTTACTGTTGTCAAAGTAACCATATAACAAAAATGGTGGGACAATCTATATAGCGATGGAAGGACATCAATATACTAATAGTAGTATGGGAAAATGTTGATATACCATTATCAACAACTACAACAACAATATTTGAGTGAATAAACATACATTAAAAGCCGATGGTAGTAGACCGTTGTCAACGATAGACTGAGAGACACATGCCTGGTAGTAGGACAGTGTAACATGACTGGAAGACACATGGACTGGTAGTAGACAGTGTCAACATGAACTGAGAAGACACACCTGACGGTAGAGCCAGTGTAACATGAATGAAAGACACGTGAATGGTAGTGACCTAGTGTCAACAGGGGACTGAGAAGCACACATTGACTGTGTAGTGACCATCTCAACATGACTGAGAAGACACACCTCGGTATTAAGACCAGTGTCAACATGACTGAAAGACACATATCATGTAGTTAGGACCAGTGTCTAACGATGATCTGAAAGACACAATGACTGGTATTTAAAGCCATAAACCAAACTACATGGGTAGTATTTATTGAAGTACATTTGGCACTTTCATGGCTGTCCCTCAGGTTGTGGCAGGCGACACTTTGGCTGCCAAACGCACATGTGAAGCTTTTACCCTATAAATGTAGTTAGACGTTTTTTAATAGATTCCTTAGGTCTGAGTTTTGTCACAGTGTTTAATAGAAGAAATGCAGCTCTGTCTCCACTTCTCCCCGGAGCAGACGTGAGCACAGCCTGTCCTCTCTGGCAGCATTTGTGGCGCGGTTTTGTTCTCCTCACCACCAGTGTTGTGACGAACCTGTCTCTGATACCAGACTGTCCTCTATCTGGGCAGCCAGGTTTGTCCTGTTGACGACCGGTCTCTTAGCCAGACAGTCTTTCTCTGGGCAGCCATGGTGGTTCTGTTGTGACGGACCGGTCTCTATGCCAGACACGTCCTCGCTGGCAAAGCACGGATTGCTGTCTGTGACGACCGCTGGTTCCTTAAGTAGCCGACGTCCTCTTCTGGTGAGCCAGGTTTTGTCTTCGACGATGCCGTCTCTCTATAGCCAGTAAGTCCTCTTCTGGGCAGTCCAGGTTTGTCTGTGACGACCGGTCCTTAGCCAGTCTGTCCTCTACTGGGCAGCCAGGTTTGTCCTGTGACAACCCAGTCTCTATCAGCCCGCCTGCCAGCATTGCTTGTCGCCAGTCTCTAGCCTGCCTCTGCGGCAGCAGGTTTGTCTGTGACGAACCAGGGTCTCTTAATAGCCCGACCTGTCTCTCTGGGCAGACAGGTTTGTTCTGTGCACGACCTAATCTCTATAGCCAGAACGTCCGTCTCTGGGCAGCCAGGTTTGCTGTGACGAGCCGGTCTCTATAGCCAGACTGTCCTCTCTGGCACAGGTTCGTCTTGTGCGACGTCTCCTATAGCCAGACATCCTCTCTGGGGCAGGTTTGTCTGTACGACCGATCGATACCGCATGCGGCTCCGTGCGAAGAGTATACATCGACGGATCCTGTCGCTCCTCATGGTGACGCAGGTGTGGTACTGTGCGCAACGACGGCGAGGTCTCATATAGTCAGACTACTCTCTGGACCGTTAGTTCCATCGTCGTACGACCGTCTACGAATATGTGCCCTAGCAGTCGTCCTCTTCTCCGTTGTTGTCGACTACTAGGATCTTATAGCACGACGAAGTGGAGCGCTCATCGCGCCATGCAAGGTAATAGGTCTGTGAACGACTGGCGTAGGGGCTTTCGTACCTTAGAGCCGAAGGCCAGAGCTTTCCGAGATATAGAAGTTCAAGACGCTCTATCAGACCCTATGGGGCAGCCAGGTGTCTATATAAGATAGATTAGTTCGGTGCTGCACAATGAAACTGTTCCATATGCGAGGCACCAGGGCTCTCTATAGCTAGACTCCTCTCTGGGCAGCCAGGCTTTGTCTGTGAACGACATACAGATCTCTATAAGCAGACTCTGTGCCTCTCTTGGGCAGTCCGGTTGTCTGTGCGCCCGGCTCTCCTATAGCAGACAGTCCCTCTGGGCAGCCAAGTTTGTCTTTGGTGAACGGACCTAAGATCTCTAAGCCAGACTGTCCTCTCTGGGCAGCCAGGTTTGTCTGTGACGACCGCGTCTTATAGCACAGTCTTGCTCTCTGGGCAGCCAGTTTGTTCCTGTGACGGTCAAAGTCTCTATAAGCAGACTGTCCTCTCTAGGCAGCCAGTTTTGTCTTGTGACCGCAATACCCGACGTCCTCATGGCCACTGTCTCTGAACGGTTCTACTCAGACTGTCCTCTCTGGGCACCAGGGTTTTGTCTAGTGACGGACACGTCTCTATAGCCAGACTGTCCTCTCTGGGCGCCAGGTTTGTCTGTGATGACCCGGTCTCTATAGCCAGACTGTCCTCTCTGGGCAAGCCAGGTTTGCTGTTGCGCCGGCTCTATAGCCAGACTGTCCCTCCTGGGCACCAGTTTGTCTGTGACACCGGTCTCTATACCATCTGTCCTCTCTGGCAGCCAGGTTTGTCTGTGACGGACCGTCTCTAAGCCAGACAGTCCTCTTCTGGGCAAGCCAGGTTTGTCCTTGGTTGACGACCGGTCTCTATGCGCCAGACGCTCCTCTTGCAGTGTCTGAAACGCTCTATAGCCAGGCCTCTCGAGTTGTCTGTCACCGTAACCAGGATGCCGTCTGGCACCGTTTGCTGTGCACCTTCTTTCAACCACCCCGGGCCAGATGCTGTACCGGCTGTTCTTACCCAGTGCTCACTGAGTCCCTGTACCAGTCAATGTTTCCTCAGTTTTTCTTCAGTCACCAGTGGTCCAGACTAGTCTGCCATCGCCATGTACTGTCTGTTTAGAAGCCAAATAGCAATTGCAGCTTGACATTAGATTTTTTGTGTGGTACGTTTTCCAAATAGTGATAATATTTTTATTTTTTAACTTTGCCACGGTGTGATGATTTGTGGGCCAGAGTGTATCTGAGTAGCTGTCCCTGAGGCTTCTGTGGGGTTTGGTTTGGTTGGTGAACTGAGCCTCAGAACCAAGCTGACTGAGGGGACTCTTCCCTTGACATTGTAGGTGCTGTGGTGAGATCTAAATGTTTATTGGTCTCTGCTACGCACGCGTTCGCCTGTCTGTGCTGTCTGTCTGTCTGTCTTTGACGTTCTGTCTGTCTGT
>NW_019948166.1:0-17333 GCF_002910315.2 Salvelinus sp. IW2-2015
GACAGTTACAGATAGGCTTTCCCTCCCAGCTAGTCTAGCTAGCCACAAGCTAACCAGTGACAGACACACCCAGTGTTCGGGTAAGCGATGTCTCTTGCAGAGGCGCGTGCCACTTATTTTCAGTTAATCAGAATATTACTGTACGTGTCAAATCTATAGTCCTGTTCTGTCAATTCCACCAGCCGCACATTTTCCATCCATCATTCATTGTCTACCAAATAATACTGGCCAGACATTAAGATACGGCTACTGTTTAGCTATTCGGGAAGCTAGCAGAAGCTAGTCTGGAACAATGATTTCTCACCCATTGGATGCGCCGTCAAATTTCAACGTCAGCGTCTCTTCTATAATCCGGTTGTTGATTTCWAGCAGAATCATTGCAGCGGACTGGAAAATACKTTTAAATCGAAATATAAAACTTGTTTTAGATCCTTAGGCTTCTTTGTGTCAAATTCTGCAAATGTTTCTTCCCTGACAGACCGCTGTCGGCTCTTCCGCTTATTTCATTCCGGACCCCAAAGCAAGGTTGCTCACAGCACTGCCTGTAAGATTGTGGCTGATATTGGTCTAGATATAAAATGTGCACACTAATWGCTTCAATTTTTATTATAAACTGGGTGGTTCGAGCCCTGAATGCTGTTTGGCTGAAAGCCGTGGTATATCAGACCGTATACAACGATTATAACAAAACATKTATTTTTAATGCTCTAATGACATTGGTAWCCAGTTTATAATAGCAATAAGGCACCTCGGGTGTTTGTGGTATATGGCCAATATACCACAGCTAAGGGCTGTATCCAGAAACTCCACGTTGCRTCGTGCATAAGAACATCCATATACCACACCCCCTCGGGCCTTATTGCTTAAATAACTGCTCACCTTCCTTGTGTGTTTTTGTCAGATAACAAAACACATTTAAATCGTTCATGGTTCCTTCGTACTCCTAGTAATAGACAAACCACAAGTTTGTAATGTAGTAGGCTATGTAATGCATATATTAAATATACTGTATATATACAGTATCAGTCAAACGTTTGGAAACACCTACTCATTCAAGGATTTTYCTTTATATTTACTATTTTCTACATTGTAGAATAATAGTGAAGACATCAACACTATTAAATAACACATATGGAATCATGTAGTAACCAAAAAACTGTTAAACAAATCAAAATATATATTATATTTGAGATTCTTCAAAGTAGCCACCCTCTGCCTTGATGACAGCTTTACACACTCTTGGCATTATCTCAACCAGCTTCATGAGGTAGTCAACTGGAATGCATTTCAATGAATTTGTGTAATTACTGCGCTTGAGCCAATCAGTTGTGTTGGGACAAGGTAGGGGTGGTATACAGAAGACAGCCCTATTTGGTAAAAGACAAAGTCCATATTATGGCAAGAACAGCTCAAATAAGCAAAGAAAAACAACAGTCCATCATTACTTTAAGACATGAAGGTCAGTCAATGCAAAACATTTCAAGAACTTTGAACATTTCTTCAAGTGCAGTTGCAAAAACCATCAAGCGCTATGATGAAACTAGCTCTCATGAGGACCGCCACAGGAAAGGGAGATCCAGAGTTACCTCTGCTGCAGAGGATACGTTCATTAGAGTTAACTGCACCTCAGATTGCAGCCCAAATAAATGCTTCACAGAGTTCAAGTAACAGACACATCTCAACATCAACTGTTCAGAGGAGACTGCATGAATCAGGCCTTCATGGTCGAATTGCTGCAAAGAATCCACCACTAAAGGACACCAATAAGAAGAGACTTGCTTGGGCCAAGAAACATGAGCACACAGCTCGGACACCCATGCATACCCCACAAGACATGCCACCAGAGGTCTCTTCACAGTCCGCCAAAGTCCAGAACAGGCTATGGGAGGCGCACAGTACTACTAGAGCCATGATACATGGAACTCTATTCCACATCAGGTAACTGATGCAAGCAGTATAATCAGATTTAAAAAGCAGGTACAAATACACCTCAAATCAAATCAAAGTTTATTTGTCACGTGCGCCGAATACAACAGGTACAGTGAAATGCTTACTTATGGAACAACGGTGACTGTGAAAAGACACACATAATGGTACAGACACATGCATACCCACACATTGTGATATTGCTGTATGGTGGTATTGAACATTTTGTGTTGTGGATATGTTGGGGTGTAGAGATGTTATATGATGTATGTCTGTTTTATCTTTAGCTCATTCAGTACAAACATAGTTCACTGTTTTATCTTTTGTTTTATATGTCATGTGGGACCCCAGGAAGAGTAGCTGCTGCCTTGGCAGGAACTAATGGGGATTCTTAATAAATACAAATACACTGTCATCAATTTATTTAGAATTCAAGGCACACTTTACCAGCATGGCTACCACAGCATTCTGCAGCGATATGCCATCCGATCTGGTTTGTGGGACTATCATTTGTTTTTCAACAGGACTATGACCCAAAACACACCTCCAGGTGTGTAAGGGCTATTTGACCAAGGAGAGTGATGGAGTGCTGCATAAGAAGACCTGGCCTCCACAATCACCCGACCTCAACCCAATTGAGAGGTTTTGGATGAGTTGGACCGGAGAATGATAGAAAAGCAGCCAACAAGTGCTCAGCATATGTGGGAACTCTCAAGACTGTTGGAAAAGCATTCCTCATGAAGTTGGTTGTGAGAACGCCAAGAGTGAGCAAAGCTGTCACCAAGGCAAAGGGTGGCTACGTTGAAGAATCTAAAATATTGTAATTAACACGAGGGGAGACAGTGAGCTGGTTTCAAGCGCAGGGTGCAGAAGGTGTTTATTGCAAAAATACCACAGGAGGAGGCAGGTAGCTGTGTCCAGGGGTAGGCAGAAGGTCATACACAGGGGGGTCCAAAAGGGAAACAGTACAGGCAGGGAAAAGGCTAGTAACGTAGTCCGGGAGATCAGGTAATAGGTAGATAACAGGAAATAGGTAGATAACAGGAAATAACAGGAAATCCTCACGGGCCACAGCGCACTCTGAAAGCCATGTGTCACAAAACAAACAATACCTCACAGTGATGGGGTGCAAAAAACTGAACTAAATAGTGTGTGATAATGACATTCAGGTGTGTGAAAAGGTGATTAGAATTCAGGTGATTGGGATCTGGAGTGTGAGCTGGAAAGTGAGCTGCATTCAGGGGATCTACGTGTTTGAGGGTGTGAGTTGGAAGCAGACATTACAAATATAAAATKTATTTTGATTTGTTTAACACTTATGGTTACTACATGATTCCATATGTGTTATTTCATAGTTTTGATGTCTTCACTATTATTCTACATTGTAGAAAATATAAAAAATAAAGAAAAACCCTTGAATGAGTAGATGTGTCCAAACTTTTGACTGGTGCTGTATACAGTATATAAAACKAATGCATGCTATATGTAGGCTTMTGCAAATTAATGCAACTTCATGTGTTCATATGGTTGATTTGAAAATACAGCAATCCGAGCAGCATGGCCTAGCTAGAATGAGGAGGCATGTGTAGCCAATACTACCCCCGCGTTAAACATGATTTTATGGGCAAGGATCTTCTGATGGTACAGTGCGCCGCAATTGTTGCAACCCCTATTACTAGCCTGTTCAACCTCTCTTTTGTATCGTCCGAGATCCCTAAAGTTTGGAAAGCTGCCGCGGTCATCCCCCTCTTCAAAGGGGGAGATACTCTAGACCCAAACTGTTACAGACCTATATCTATCATACGCTGCTTTTCTAAAGTCTTCGAAAGCCAAGTTAAACTTCTTATGGCTGCAGGGGTAGTATTGAGTAGCTTGGATGAAAGGTGCCCAGAGGTTCCCAGAGTTAACGGCCTGCTCCTCAGTCCCAGTTGCTAATATATGCATATTATTATTAGTATTGGATAGAAAACACTMTKAYGTTTSTAAAACTGTTTGAATGATGTCTGTGAGTATAACAGAACTCATATGGCAGGCAAAAACCTGAGAAGAAATCCAAACAGGAAGTGGGATTTCGGAGGTTGGTCGATTTTCAACCCAGCCCCTATTGAATACACAGTGGGATATGGATCTGTTTGCACTTCCTACGGCTTCCACTAGATGTCAACAGTCTCAACAGTCTTTAGAACCTGAATGAGGCTTCTACTGTGATGTGGGAGTCGGATGGGAGCTGTTTTGGAGTCAGCTGATCTGGCAAGAGAGCCAGGGTCCTGGTTCATAGCGATTTCCAGCATGTATAATGCGTATCAGCTGCGTTCCAATTGCTTCTCTAAGTACAAACGATTCCCCGTTGGACTACGTTTTGAAAATAGTTTAGGATAACACATCCTAAAGACTGATTCTAATACTTAGTTTGACCCAAGTTTCTTACGACCTGTAATATAACTTTTTGAAAGTTTTGTACCGACGTCGGCTGGACTGCACGAGCGTTTGGATGTTGTGTACTAAAGCACTAAGCTAAGAGCTGGACGTACTAGGAATAAATAAGGCATATATTGAACAAATAAAACAGTATACTCTATTGTGGAACTTAGTATTCCTGGGAGAGACAATTCTGATGAAGGTCATCAATAGAAGGGAATATTTATAATATAAATTTCTGATTTCTGTTGACTCCCAACTACTGGTCGAAATGTTTTATATTCTTTGTTGAGAGACAGCCGTCTACAGTGCTACTATGAATGGTTTTGGCTTATTTCTGTATTAAAAGTCTTTCATCAACAGTAATCGAATGGAGTATGTCATGGTTATTTGACGTGAGAGACTGCGACTATTTCTTCCAGGACTATTTTTGGGAGGATTTCTGCAACATCAGGACACATAATGTAAACTGAGGTTTTTGGATATAATATTATTTATCGAACAAGAACTATTTTATTGTCGTAACATGAAGTCTATGATAGTGAACCTTTGATGAAAGTCATCAAGTTTTACGTGATTCGTTAGTTATCACGTAATTATTTCTGCTTTTATGTGATCATAGGTCCTTTGCTGAAAATTGCTGTGCTATTATTTTCGCTGATTTGGCGGTGACTAACATAAATCGTTTAGTGCTGTGCTTTCGCTTGTAACAAGCCTACGTTTGAAATCGGACACGAATTCGGTGGGATTAACACAAGATTACATTTAAAAGGTATACTGAGAGAGTTAGATAACTTACATGTATGTTTGAGAGGAATTTAAGTTATGAGATTTCTGTGTGGTTTGACATTTGGCGTGTACTTTCGCACATGTTGCTAGTTGTCATATCATCCCGTTAACAGGATTGCAGCGCATAAGAAAGAGTTTAAACAACAGTCAACCGACATTATCGAGATCCCAACCGTTACTTTGTCCGGCATATGCAATGATACGTGGTTTTCAGACCGTAAGGGGGTCATATGGGTGCACCTCAAGCAGTACAAACAGGGTCTAGAACGATATATAACCAGCCCATCCTAGAATAAGAAAATCCCGGACGTGAGAGTAAGATTCGTCTTCATCGACACCTGGGGGCTTTGACTTGTCATCCAATTCTTATCGGCAGAGACGCTACCACAATACGCCTGTTGTTTATCAATTGACCTCGCTTCGCATCTGAGTCACCACTAACTGTCATCGGATTAGAGTATAGTGCCTGGTACAAGCAGAAGGGCGTGTGTTTCGCTAACCAGACTCTGTGCAAGTTTTTACTCACAATATGGGGTGCCACAGGGGTAATTCTCAGGCCGAATCTTCTTTTCTCTGTAATGACGTCAATGAGGATTCGCTCGCTTACGTTGCTGGTGATTCTCTGACTCACTCTAACACAATACAACACCCATTTTTGTATATACTGTCTGGCCTTTCATCTTTGGGACACTGTCCATTCGTCCGTGAGAGACGGAGTGGACCACACTAGCGAGCCGGTCAACGTGTTCTGATTACAGTTATATTTTTGAACTGAAGACAGCTGAAACAAAAATAACAAAGAGAAAACGAACAGTTTCTGTAAGGTAGCTACAACTAAACAGAAAAAATATGCCACATCAGGTGGGAAAAAGGACTACTAAGTAGGATTCTCAATCAAGAAACGATAGAGCAAGACTTGCTTCTGGATGAGCCACACTGGCCCAAACAAGAAATAGAACCATTAAGCTAATAGAAACTCGTAAGGAAATTTAGACTCACCACTAACCTAGTCACACCCTGGCTGACTCAAAAATGAGAGAGAGAGAGCCGCGTCTCTGCTCGGATCTGAGGTGGACGAGAGTGACAGAACTCTCACCTGTGTATGAACCTACGTAGACTTGAGCTTCACTCATACGACCACTCTCTTCGTGGCTGCAACTGCTCCGGAATGCAAGACAGAAACTGAGAATGCTGATCACTTGCAACGCCAATCGCCCCGCAAAGCGGCGCCTCTGCCAGCATCATAACTCCTGGAGGTTCTGACATGTAGAAGTGAAAGTGGAACAACGTACATACTATCATAATAGGTGTCTGGTTAGACTGGTACAAACTTCTCCTTCCAGACTCACATTAAGCACCTCCAATCTAGACAATAAGCTTCCTATTTGCACTAAAGTAAGAAAATGACATCCTTCACCATGCTAGCTCCAGAACACGCACGCATACCCGTACTCGAAATATAACTCTGCAGCTAGCTAGCCGAGTCTTGACTTCGGTCGATGTCAATTTACAAAATAGCTTCATCTACTCAAGCATTAGGGATGTGTCATATCAAGTGCCATCCGTGTTGTCAGGTTAAAAGGCCCCATTACTACCCCACGTGCTGTTCGGCACGCTCTGAGTGGCTTGCTCGCTTCAATGATCGTCGCCATAACACAACAAGGCTCCAAGGTCATCTATAAGATTGCATGGCTAGGTAAAAAGCCCCGTGATGATCTCAGCTCACTGGTCCCATGAGGCATGACATCTCCGGTCCGTAGCACGGCGCTTGTTGTATCGACTTCTCACTGGTCATAAGCCCAACATGGGCCAACTCCTCTTTGGCGTTTCGCTCCAGTTCTCTAACTGCAATGAAAGAGCAATTGTGCAAAAAGTGACTGAGCTGGAGTCATTAATATCTCCATCATAACTTTAGCATCAGCTGTCAGAGCAGCTTACCGATCAATTGCCTCTACGACACTGCTAACTTTGTCCGCTCAAAAACTAACCAGTTGCATCCCACGTTATATTAGATATTATTTGCTCCTTTGCACCAGTATCTACTAACTTGCAGCATTTATTAAAGCACATCTGTCACTCCAGTGTTTATTGCTAAGTAATTTATTTCTGCCACATAAGGCTTATATAATTGCCTTACCTACCTAATTCTAATTAATCATTTGCACACACTGTATATAGATTTTCTTTGTGTTATTTGAGGTACGTGTGTATCATATCCCATGTGTAACTTGTGTTGTTTGTGTCAGCACTGCTTGCTTTATCTTGGCCAGGGCGCAGTTTGTAAGTGAGAACTTGTTTCTGAACTGGCCTACTGGTTAAATAAGGGTGAAACAAACGTTCATTATGATGCTCTTCCCATAGATCATAGTAACTATAATACGGTGCCTGACACCAGATATGCTGGTGACACTTGTTGTCCTTCGTCTAAATGTAGCACATGTACTGGCAGGACAGACCCACATCCGGATATGCCTTGTCTAGATTATTTGGAAGAATTTGGAGACGGGTCTTAGAATACAGTCATCCGAAACCTTATTGTTCAAGCTGATTCCTCATTATTTTACTGAAAGTCATATTGTACGCGCTGACAAAAGAGAACCTTTTCTATTTATTTTGTGAGGTCGGGGTGTTATATCTAGGTGTTTTTGTTTTCTATGTTGGCCAGGTATGGTGTTCCCAATCAGAGGCGCGCTGTTTATGTTGTCTCTGATTGGGAATCATATGTAGGCGACATTTTACCACTGTTGTTTTGGGGGGGATCTTGGTATAGTGTAGTTGGCCTTGTGAGAATGCAGATTTTTGCTTCACGTTTCGTTTACTTCTTTATTATGTTTATTCTTATGTGAGTTTCATCTAATAAACGCATGTGGAATCTACGCAGCGCTGCGCCTTGTCATTTATTCACCGATCGTGACTGAAGATCCACACAACAGGACCAAGCAGCGTGCCGCAGGAGGAAGCAGACATCCTGGACGTGGAGGATATAGAGACATGGGAAGCGCATTCTGGACGTGGGAGAAATCTGGCCGGGAAGAGGAATTGCCTCCTATGGAAGCAAGACGGAACCAGTCGCAGGGAGGAGCGACGTGCGGGTTCGTGGCCAAGGAGAGCCAAAACAGCACCAATGTTTCTCTGGGAGGCGCGGCAACGGGGTGGTCGGGGCCGAGGTGTGACCAGAGACAACCTGGGAGGAGATAGAGAGGTGGGTTGGTCGATCAGCAGACGTACCAGAGCTGCCTGGGGTGATGGAACAGTGCGAGGAGGGTACCGAAGAATGGAGTGTGTGTCGAGGAGTATTCGGCATCGCAGGACGTGCTTGAGAGAAGCGTGTCACCAGTCGGTGCAGATCTGCTGCCAGTCCTACGGAGAGACCGGTCCGAGGCGATGCCTAGTCCGGTCGCTACTTGTTATCTCGTCTTCTCTGGCAAACCTCGTCCTGAAGTTGCGTGCCCATCGGTACGATTCCTGTGCTGCTCCCGCAACGTTCGCCTGAAAGTGCGAAATCACCACGTGTGCCAGGGAGCCAGACCGGTACGAAGGCTCGACGCAATCGCCTCGCAGTGCGCCTCCCGCGGTATGTCCTGTGCCTGCTCCTCTGACGCTCTCACACCTGAGGTACCTGTCACAGTCGCGGTGCCACTCTAACCGCCCCACGCATGCAGGCTCCTGTGGCGTCTCCAGCCCGATTACGTCCTGTGCCGGTCACGCACCGCAGCCTCCGCGCTTCTCCCCAGCTGGTCGCCCATGTGGCAGGTCCAGCCCAAGGCCTCCAGGACGGTCTGCAGTCCAGAGCCTTCTAGCGAATAGGCTCTGCAGTCAGAAGCCTCTCACTGGAGACAGTTCGCAGAACCAGAACTCTAGCGATGGTTCCATCGGAGCCTCTAGCGAGGTGTTCCGCAGTCCGGACTCAGTGACGGATCCATGGACCGGGAGGCCTCCATGATGATCCATGGCCGGCGCTCCAGTGATGACGATGGACCGGAGCTCAGTGTTGATGCGATAAGCTGGAGTCTGCATGCGAATGGTTCAGGCACATCCTGGAGGGTTCCCAGTACCAGGAAGTCGCTCTTAGCAAGGGATTGCTACAGTGACGTCGGAGCCTGCTAGTCACGGATTTCTAGTCCGGAACCTCCCGGAGACGTCCACACAATCCGGAAACTCCTGAGACGGTCCACAGTCCGGGAACTCCTGAGACGGTCCACAGTCCCGGAACCTCCTGTCGAGGTCAATCCCGGAACCTCTGAGAACGTACACTGTCGGAAGCCTCCCTGAGACGGTCAGGTCTAGAAACCTGCAGCTCATCATGGCGTTGATCTCTTTCCTATGCACCGGTCAAGTCCAGGAACGGCGTCCAGTCGTCCAGGGCGGACTTCCTCTGCGCCGGTGCCCAGTCCAGGCACGGCGCGTCAGTCCCGCTCCAAGGGAGCCTTCCTCCTGCACCTTGCCAACTGCCAGGAACGGCGTCCACGTCCGCTACCAAGGCGGGTAAGCCTTGTTCCTCTGCGCCGGTGTCCCATCAGGCACGGCGGCCACTCAGCTGCCATGGCCGGAGCCGATGCAGCAGCACGGGTGCCCAGTCGGAGTGCGGCGTTACGTAATATCCCGGCTCTATGGCCGGACCCGGGCTGCTGGGCGGGGCAAGACCGCCGAGTGAGCGCCACCATTCCCCGTTAGTCTAAACACACCCCCCTACCTCCCAGTTGGTTTCAGGTTTTTGTAGGCCGAGAGTCAGCACACTTTGTGGGGGAGGGTTACTGTCACGCCGGTCAAAGAGCAGCCTCTTTTCTTTCTCTATTTTAGAGAGAAATTGTAGGTATCGGGTGTGATAACCAGGGGGGTGTTCCTTATCTAGAGTGTTTTGCTTTTCTATGTTGGCTGAGAATGGTTCCCAATCAGAGGCGAGCTGTTTATGCGTTGTCTCTGTTGGGATCATATTTAGGCAGCTTTTCCGACTTGGTTGTTTTAGTGGGGATCGTTTGTTTTGTGTGTAATTTGTGCGTTTTGGTCTGCTGCATGTAGCTTTCAGTTCGGATTGTAAGTTTATTGTTTTGTTTCGGTGTTCCAATTAAAATGATTGTTACAGTTACATGCTGCACACCTTGGGCTCTCTGGATTTATGCGACACGGATGATTCAATACTGGTCTCCTAGTTTTAATGTATAGCATATAAAAGCATACGCTCAATCAAACTCTACACACTACTCAAGAATCGCAAGATAACTCAATCACATCTGGCAATGCTTGCTGTATTGGGGTTTTAGGCTGTGTTTCTGTTAGGCACTTTTGTGACATCTGCTGATGTAAAGGGGGCTTCATAAATCATTTGAATTGATTGATAATATAGACTGAGGTATATCCGGTTTGGTTTATGAGGAGACCAAGAGTTTTAATTTCAGAGTAATTAATGACAGTGGACATTATTTCTACCTACAGACAATATTTGAAATTGGATTTCTTGGGTGTGGGCTTTGGGGCCAATATTTGTCCTTTCGCCTCTATCTCCCCTCATCTCCACTCCACTCAAGATCCTATACTGTTTGGGAGAGACAGAGGGAATCTTCATTCACAATGATCTAGAGGACAGGCTAGCGCTCAAGAGAATAGGTGGAAGAATGTAAAATGAGGCCAAGAAAGCTGAAAACAGGTAACAAAGTCATCTTCTGTAAATCCTTGCAGGTAAGGACAACACAGGTCCACTTAGAATGCTTATCAATCAATAATGAAGTAATTTATAAAGCCCTTTTTACATCAGTCACGATGGTCACAAAGTGCTATGAGAGAACTCGCCTAAACCCCACAGCAAGTCATGCAGATGTAAGAGAGGTGAACTAGGAGTAAACTGCCTAGAGAAGGGCAGGGACCTAGGAAGAAACCTAGAGAGGAACGGGCCCTCGGGGTGGCAGTCCCTCTCTGGGCTGTGCCCGGGGGATAGATTATAAACAGAAAAATGGCCAAGGTGTTTCAATACATTCATAGATGCGAGCAGGGTTAATAATAATCATGTGGTTTGAGAGGGTGCAACTGTCAGGCCATCAGGAGTAAATGTCATTGCTTTTTCATGCCGAGATTCTGAGTTTGAGACAGGCAGGTTGCTGTAGAGAGAGAGGAGAGGTTCAGCAGGTCGGGACAGGTGAGACGTCAGTGAACAGGTCAGGGTTCCATAGCTGCGGCAGTCAAGTTGAACTAGGAAGCAGCTAGCACAGCAGGGGGATTGACATGGGGGACAGCAATGTGGTCAAGAATGCCAGGTGTTCTGAAGGTCATTGGTCCTAGGAGCTTCAAGGTCTCTCTTGAGAGAGAGAAAGAAGAAAGAGAGGGAGGAGGAGAATTAAGAGAGCATACTTAAATTCACACAGCGACACGGATAAGAAGGAGAATAACTCAGTATATACAGACTGACCTAGCCCGCGACAGCATAGCTACTGGCAGATAAATACTGGAGGCTGAGACAGGAGGGGTCGGGAGACACTGGTGGCCCCATTTCGATGATACCCCAGACAGGGCCAAACAGGCAGGGATTACTAAACCCCACTTTGCCAAGGCACAGCCACCCACGAGAAGGAGATATACTTCAACCACCAACTTACATTCCTGAACAAGGCCTGAATATAGCCAAAGATCTCTGCCCGGCAGCAACCAAAGGGGGGCGCCACTAGACTGCGACTACGATCAGGTGACTCACCCACTCAAGTGAACGCACGCCCTCCTAGGGACTGATGGAAGGCACAGCAAGCCAGGTGACTCAGCCCTGTAATAGGGTTCGAGGCAAGATCATGGAGAGAGGGGGCCGGCCAGGCAGAGACAGGCAAGGAAGACGGTTGTTCTCACAGTGCCTTTTTCGTTCAGAGCTTCACACGTCACAGAAGGTCCAGACTACACTCATCATGGACTACTGGAAGAGATGAGTCTGCATAGACTTAAAGTGTGAGACAGAGCTTCTGCGTTCTCACATGGGTAGGCAGACATTCCATAAAAATGGAGTCTTTATAGGAAATGCCTGCTCAACTGTTTGCTTAGAAATTCTAGGACATTGGTCGGACCTGCGTCTGTACCGTAGCGACGTGTAGGATATGTACGGCAGACATGTCGGAAGAAGTTGTAGGAGCAAGCCATGTAATGCTTTGTAGGTTTAGCAGTAATTGAAAATAGCCTTCCTTAATAAGGAGAGCAGTGTGGAGAACATGCACTGAGTTTGTATCAAATTTGGGTTTAGCGGATTCTAGGCAGTGTATTAGCACTAACATAAGAAGTTTATTTAGTGCTTTTTCGGGTAGCCGGAAAGAAGACATTGAGTAGTCTAACTAGAAGTGACAAAGCATGGTTTATTTTTTCAGCATGATTGTAGTTAGACGAAAATTATCTAGATTTATCTGCAATGCTACGTAGATAAGGAAAAAAGGTGCTGTGATGGAACAGAGAATTCTTGATTGTTCGTAAAGAGAGATCAGGGGTCCATGTAGTAAGCAGGTAGCCTTCACCAACTAGAGGGGTATCTGCAAACCACGCAAATTCTGTAGACTAGAACCATCATATACTATCTGAGACAAAGGCTGAGTATAGCCCCACGAACATCTCTCCATGGGGGGGGGCAGCGAACCGAGGGGGCGCCACCCGGACAGGAAGATCAGGTCATGACTCACACTCAGTGACGCACCCACCTAGGGAATGGAATGGAAGATCTAATAAGTCATGTAACTCAGTGTATATAGAGGTGTTAAGAGATGCAGAGAATCCCAGGTGGATGAGTAGGGGAACGCCGGGTTGACATCTTTTGTAGGTGTATAACTGCTTTCCAGTCCTTTATTGCTCCAGGTTTATGGGTTAAGATAATATATGCATAGTCGTTGGATTAGGGCAGTATATGTTATTCATATTCAGTATTTTCCATCTTTTCAGTATCACTGTTCATGCTGCAAGATGTCGGAAGATGGCTGATGATGTCCGTCTTGAAAACATGACCGATAGCACTAAACGCCAGCTTAAAACCGAAGCCAGCTGCCACCAAATGATGTGGAGGAAAACTGTCTCAATGGGGATCCGGGGAGATCGCCTGCATGTACCGAGGAGCACACACAAGAGTGCTGGGCAGATGCAGCAAGTACTGCCCACGGCAAATATCCTCCTCACCGGAATGTGACGTGGGCGTTGTGCGACGTCCTATGGGACTCCCGACGGTTTGTGGCAGCCAGGGACAAGATAACCGGTTTGTGTAGGCCTCTAGCCGCTTGCGTGCCTTAGACAGTCGCACCAGCGTGCCTATGTGTTGTTAGCACTGCAAGGAAAGAGACCCATGTACCCGTTAGACCAATTACCTCCTAAGATTGGTAGGCTACTACTCAAGAAGCTTGCTGACACTTTGCATGAGAGTATTCCAAAGTCAGAGACGTGGAGAATTCCTCTCAAGAAGTAGCTGTCTGTCAAACATGCATTTTGAACAGCCTCTATTTTGGGATAGCAACTATAAACAGGTCAGTTTAATTTTTGTTCTCAAACAATTCTTGTGCTAAAATATTGTCCATTGATACTAGAGAGTATATGGTACTGATTTAAACCCGATTGAGAGAGTTCAGGTTACACTCTGACGAAGAACCAGGTAATTGTGTTAGCAGAGCAGACTCAAGATACAAGGAGAGGGACTGAGAGCAGTTAGGATGATAGTAAACGGTTATTTAATTAGAAAAAAGCTGGGGGAGAGAGTGTTTAGCACAGTAAACTTGAGAAGCTGACCGTACCTCCTGGAGCCAAGGGCAAGTATAGATAGATACTATTCGAAAAGTAGGGTTGAAGGAACCATGTGCGGAGGACTGTGAGGCAGGCATGAGGAAGGAGAGAGGGGGTTCTGGGGGGAGAACGGGATAAGACAGAGTTACATGGAAGGGTAATTCCTATGTGGCAGATAGTAGAGAGGGCGAATTCCAAGGGATAGTAGGTGGGGTTGAATCAGACCATAAGAGACGTAGCCAGGATGTACGAGACGTGGAACTGGAGACGGGCCAGGTCAGAGCAGGCCAGAACTGTCAGCGGAGAGGAAACCAGGCACAACAGAGAGGAAATGCTTTGATAACAATACGAGGCACTTTAGAAGACAGTACACTGAACTGAGCAAGAGATTCTGATGAGTCTGGGCAGAAGGATGTTAGTGTAAGTGGCAGGACTGAGTAATTTTGTAGAGGTCTGATTTGGAGACAGGTTCGGCAGCGCGTGGGATCTGCTCTGATAACACACTGGAAGGCACAGCAGTCTCTGCCAAATCAACAATCCACTACTATACGATAACCACGGTGAGAGGGAGGGGAGGAGAGGAGAGGTGAGGGAGAAGGGAGTAGGGATGAGGCGAGAGGTTACTAGGGGGAAGTGGGGGCAGGTTAAGGGAGACACGGAATGAGCAGTAGAGGGGTGATAAATCGTTATTGTTCACATGAAGGTAATAAGAAATTGACATTGTTAATAATGTGTGCGACTATGGTACTTCTTTGAGCTCAACGAATTTTCGGAGACTACGTGAGCCATTACCTCGCAAGACAAATGGTGTATACATAACTAAGAATAGATTTCTCCTAAGGACTTTGGGAGGAGCACTCATTGATCTTGATAAAAATTGTGTCGTTTCAGGTGTGTATAGTGAGTGTATTGACATAGAGTTGGATAGACTGAGTTATAGGTACAATGGGACTCTAAGCCAAACATAGCATCCATGTCGTACTCAGGGGTGCCTTCTCTAGATAGTGCGAAAACTCATAGAATCTTTGTGGTAAGAGTAAGGGGGAAAGCGAGGCAGTGCAAGAACAGACGTATCGTTAAGTGGATAGTTACTCTTGTCTACTGACAAATTGTTTCTCAACAACTAGGACGTTTGTGAGTTTGAGATTAATAGATACAAGCTTATACTACAAGTATCCAGAATCTATGCATGTATATTTATCGAATGGCTAATTGAAGATTATTGTCTGTGTAGGAGCAAAAGATTGTTCGTTTGTTTGATAATCCTAATATGAAGAATATTGAAAATATTCTTTCTAACTCTTTTTTGTGTGCGTTCTGCTTGAACTAAAATATTTCCAACAATCTACAGCAGCTTTACACTATCGTACGGCGCCTGAGGAGCATAATGGTTGTAGGTACCACCAATCTATTACCAATCCACTTCTTCACCTGTAGCACAGAGTTTACAACACTGATCAACAGACCCCAGTGGTCTTCTGCAATATGACAGTATATGACGTGCCTACATTCGTAGAGCAGTATCACAGTAAAGTGGACACTTTAGAAGTTTTGGAAACACAGGATAGACATGGCTTAGTAATCTGTAGGTCGAGCATAGGGGATGTTATTAATGACGACTGTAGACCCTCTCATCCCACGGCGCACTGAGGCTCTGACCGAGAGTTGAAAATTCAACTTAACCTAAGATTACCAACTTGTTCTCCTGACACCTTGAATAGATATATTAACTGCACAAAACTCAATTGTTTGTGCTGTTATTGTGACTCGTTTGTGTGTATTGTGTGTGTGAATGCCACGTTCCTGAAGCGTAAGAGTCTTTGTGGGTCGGATAATTTTCTCTAATACAAATCTGGTGGGTGTTAGCACCCGGAGCACTGAGGTACGAGTGTTTAGAGAATGAGTAGTTGAAAGTATTAGTATTAACTACATGGGAATCTTTTTGTTTGGTTATATCAGGTATCCAAGGTAAGACCGCAATCCACGTGCAGACCTGTGTGGACAGTAAAAAGTTTTATGTAAACTTACTAACTAGGGGCAAGAGCAAAACGACAGCTGGGATGCACACAGGCGGCAGGGAACAGAGAGGTCGAAATAAGTACATATGTAAGGAGCAAGGAGTGAAACCTAGGCAGGAGTTCAGTATGAAATACGACAGAGAGGGGCAAAGGTACAGGTCGGCGGAGGCTCAGGACGCAGGCGAGGTCACGGCAGGCGGCTTCTGGAGTCAGGACAGGCAGGGTAAACGCAGGAGGGTTGAGAAAAGAGAAACTGGAAAAGAAGCAGGAGCGAGACACAAGATAAGACACGACAGAGAGAACCAGGTAAAAAAGAGGGTGGAGGAAAGCACAAGGACAGCTGAAACAGATCAGGGCGTGACAATGTTAGGAGAGCTGAAAGAGTAATTACAAGCGAGAAGCACTTATGGATCATAAGCCGGGTTGTGATGAGGCACCATATAGGATGCTCATCATTAAAGTGGTGTTTACTGCCAAGTCTAGCTTTCTATCTCATTAACACGCTGATTTACTTAGCGTCCACCTCAAGTGGGATGGTCCAGGCATGTCCAACCATAATGTCATGGGGAGAGTTTTTAATACCTTAAGTAATTAAATTAAGACACTAATAGAAGAAGCGTGAGGAGGAGATGGCATAGGCAGACGTACCATTATTTGTCATTCTAAGACCAAACTCTCACCCTTTGAAGTTTGCAGCCTATAAACCTATTCTAGGAACTCCAAGCATATGTTTTTCCCTTTAGTGTGTGTATTTGACGTATTTATACCACGCTTGGGATAATTGCTTAACAAACAAAGTCCAAAGTCTACGAGAGATAAAATACACTAGTGTATGGTAACTGTCCATTTAACTAGATGAAGAATGCTTCTCAAGACGAGAAAGAAGCATCAATGAAAGTTAGATTGGTAGTTCTTTTTCGCTTGCTGTTCTGTCACTCTATCTTACTGTAATTATATTTGTAAAGTGTGCTCCCAGATATTACTCAACAAACTTAAGGCAATGAGCGCTCAAAGGCCAGAGGAAAAATTAATATAATCTGGACACACTAAACAAAGTTCCAAGAAACTGCCTTGATAATACTTCTGGTTAAAATCTGTCTGTCTTTTTTGATAATGTAATAGAAGGAAGAAAAAAATAGGATGATATATAATTAACAAAAAAACTAAAAATATAAGATAAGAAAAAAAAAAGAAAAAAAAAAAAACTAAAGAATGAGGAATCGGAGGAGGGAGGTGGATGAGAATTAGAATTAGGATTATAACTGAAACAAAAAAACGAATAAACCAGACATAGACGAAGATACCATCATATAACACTGAAAAGAAAGGAGAATAGAATACCAATTCAAGAGCTCCTAGTAGTTGACTGAAGAGGAGATTAGAGAAATGCGGTGACTATGCGAACTTATACATCGGGTCTTAGCTATGTAAACACACTTCGGAGAAAAATTTTATTTACTC
>NW_019948167.1:0-2703 GCF_002910315.2 Salvelinus sp. IW2-2015
TGCGTGGTATTGAGACTTTGAATAGAGTATAGGATAATGGAGAGTGTGGTTACCTGATTGGATTGGATTGTATGAAAGATGGTGAGCTTGAGGCTAGTAAGTTCATGAGAGGATGGTGCAGCATATTCTTATAGGTCATGGGGTTATTGGCTCTGATGAGATCGATCTGTGACATGATGGGGATTATGGGACTAGGAGAGATTCGATGCGATGGGTTGCGGAGGATGGGGTCGGATATTGCATTGCAGTGATCGGTGTGGGAGTTCGTATTTGGGGATTGGATGGTGATGATGATGGTGATGATGATGGTGGTGGCTGATGAGTGATGGTATGATTGTGTAGTGGTTGATGATGTGTGGAGTGAGTGATGTATGAGATGGTGGTGAGTGGTGATGATGTGTCGTGGGATGTGTGATGATGAGTGATGATGGTGATGGTGTGTGTGATAGATGATGGTGAATGTGAGTGTATGGTGTGATATGATGTGTGGTGATGGATGGTGATGATGGTGTGATGTGGTGATGATGTGTGTGATGATGGTCGATGAATGATGGTTGATGCATTGAATGGTGGTGATGATGGTGATGATGGTGAATGTGATGGTGATCGGATGTGGTGGTGATGATGGGTGAGATGATGGTGGTATTGTGGATGATGTGTGTATTGAATGGTGGTGGTGTGATGATGATGATGGTGGGTTGATGGTGGATGAGTGATGGTGGTATTATGATGTGGTGTTATGGGTTATGATGATGATGATGGTGGTATTGGATGTAATGGTGGTATTTGTGTGATTGGTAGATTAGATGATGGATGATGGCTGTATTGCATGTGATGGTGGGAAATTGAAAAAAAAAAAAAAAAAATTGGTGGGGGAAAAAAAAATTGGGGGGTGGGGGGGGGGGGGGTATTGATGGTGGTGGTGATGATGATGATGATGATCGAAGTGTGATGATGATGATGATGATGATGATGATGATAGTGGTGATGATGATGATGATAGTGGTGATGATGATGATGGTGGTATTGATGATGATAGTGGTGATGATGGTGATGGTGGTGATGATGATGGTGGTATTGATGATGATGGTGATGATGATGATGATGGTGGTGATGATATGGGTCCGTTCAGATTACAGGAAAGAAAATATCTCACAGAGCCATTTTATTAGATGTAGTTGCTACATTCCGTTAACTTTCCCCAAATTTCCTGGTTTCCCAGAAATCCTGGTTTGAGGATTCCTGGATTTCCTACATAGTCCCTCGTAATTCCAGAAATCTTACTTGAAAACCGGGAAATTTTTGCAAAAGTTACCACAATGTTGCTACCCTTTTTCTAATCAATTATTCAGTCAGCTAAAACCAAAGAAATATCTTCCTTCCTCAAGCAGTGTCAACAGACCCTTTACTCAAGCAGTGTCAACAGATCCTTTACTCAAGCAGTGTCAACAGATCCTTTACTCAAGCAGTGTCAACAGACCCTTTACTCAAGCAGTGTCAACAGACCCTTTACTCAAGCAGTGTCAACAGACCCTTTACTCAAGCAGCGTCAACAGACCCTTTACTCAAGCAGCGTCAACAGACCCTTTACTCAAGCAGCGTCAACAGACCCTTTACTCAAGCAGTGTCAACAGACCCTTTACTCAAGCAGAGTCAACAGACCCTTTACTCAAGCAGCGTCAACAGACCCTTTACTCAAGCAGTGTCAACAGACCCTTTACTCAAGCAGTGTCAACAGACCCTTTACTCAAGCAGTGTCAACAGACCCTTTACTCAAGTCTCCCTGTGAATATCAACGAGTGATTTTAGGAGAAAATCCAAGTTGTATCGTTACCTCAACTGWGSGTCAGGCCCTAGACGATGACASTGATGAGTGAAGATGCTCTAGTCTYTATCACACATTATTAACAGCTACAGTATTGTAATGTCAGAATCATACGCCCGGCTCTTCTTCTGTTCTGGTTGGATGAACATTCAACGTTACTCTACCTACCAGGAGGAAACCCTTGTTGTTCTGGTTGGATGAACATTCAACGTTACTCTACCGGGGAGGAGGAAACCCTTGTTGTTCTGGTTGGATGAACATTCAACGTTACTCTACCAGGAGGAAACCCTTGTTGTTCTGGTTGATGAACATTCAACGTTACTCTACCGGGGAGGAAACCCTTGTTGTTCTGGTTGGATGAACATTCAACGTTACTCTACCGGGGAGGAAACCCTTGTTGTTCTGGTTGGATGAACATTCAACGTTACTCTACCAGGGAGGAAACCCTTGTTGTTCTGGTTGGATGAACATTCAACGTTACTCTACGGGGACGAAACCCTTGTTGTTCTGGTTGGATGAACATTCAACGTTACTCTACCAGGGAGGAAACCCTTGTTGTTCTGGTTGGATGAACGTTCAACGTTACTCTACCGGGGAGGAAACCCTTGTTGTTCTGGTTGGATGAACATTCAACGTTACTCTACCAGGGAGGAAACCCTTGTTGTTCTGGTTGGATGAACATTCAACGTTACTCTACCAGGGAGGAGGAAACCCTTGTTGTTCTGGTTGGATGAACATTCAACGTTACTCTACCGGGGAGGAAACCCTTGTTGTTCTGGTTGGATGAACATTCAACGTTACTCTACCAGGGAGAAACCTTGCTGTTCTGGTTGGATGAACATTCAACGTTACTCTACCGGGGAGGAAACCCTTGTTGT
>NW_019948167.1:2728-17318 GCF_002910315.2 Salvelinus sp. IW2-2015
GATGATAGTTGGTGATGATGATGATTGAGTGGTATGATGATGATGATGATGATGGTGGTGATGATGATTGCATGATGATAGTGGTTGGTGTGATGATGATGGTTGGTGATGATGATGGTGATGGTGGTGATGATGATTGATGATGATAGTTGGTGATGAATTGATGATGTGTTGATGTGATGATTGAGTGATGGTGGTATTGATGATGGATGGTATGGTGGTGATGATGATGATGATGATTGATGTAGTTATGATGGTGGATGGTTGTTGTGGCCGACTGATGATGAATGATAGTTGACTGTATGATTGATGGTGGTGATTGAATGTGATGATGATGGTTGGTGATATTAGATGATTGTTGATGACGGTTTTGGTGATTGATGATGATGCTGGATAGTGTGATGATGATCGATGGTGGTATTGAATGATGATAGGTGGCTTGATGATGATGATAGTGGTGATGATGAATGGTGGTGATGATGGTGGTGTGTGATGATTGATGATGGTATGGATGATGATGATAGTTGGTGATGATTGATGGTGGGTGATGATGATGGTGATGGTGATGATGGTGATGGTTCCGGGTGATGATGTATGGTTGGTTGATGATTGTGATGATGGTGGTGGTGATGATGGTTGATGATCGGTGTGATGATGATGGTGGTGGTGATGATGGTGATGTGATGATGGTATGTGGATGATGGTGGTGATGATGATGGTGGTGGTGTGTGCTGGTTGATTGATGATGGTGGTGATGATGGTATGTGGTGGTTGGTTGATGATGGTGATTGATTGGTGGTGGTGATTGTGGGTGATGATGAGTGGTGGTGATGATGGTGATGATGGTGATGAGGGTGTGGTTGATGGTTGATGGTGGTGGATGATGGTGATTGATGGTGGTATTGATGATATGGTGTATTGATCGGTTGGTGGTTTTGATTGATGTGATGATGTTTGGTATGGATGGTGGTGGTGATGGATATGATGGTGGTATTGTTGATGATGTGGCGGTATTGATGGTGGTCCGCTGGTGATTGTTTGATGATGATGGTGGTATTGATGTCATGGTGGTTTGATGGTGTGGTGATGATGATGATTGGTGTATTTGATGTGATGGTGATGATGATTGGTGTATTGATGGTGGTTGGTGGATGGATTTGATGATGTGATAGTGGTGATGATGATGATGATGATTGATGATTGGATAGTGGTGTGATGATTGATGATGATGATGATTGATATTGGGATGATGATGATGATAGTGGTGATGGATGATTGATGGTGGATTGATGATGATAGTGGTGATGATTGTTGATGGGTGATTGATGATCGGTGGTTATTTTGATGATGATGGTGATGATGATGGATGATGGTGATTGGTGTGATAATGGGTTCCGTTCAGATTACAGCGAAAGAAAAATATCTCATCAGATGCCATTTTATTTAAGATGTAGTTGCTACATTCCGTTAACTTTCCCCAAATTTCCTGGTTTACCCGAAATCCTTGGGTTTGAGGCATTCCGGATTTCCGTACATAGTTCCCTCGTAATTTCCAGAAATCTTTCTTGAAAACCTGGGAAATTTTTGCAAAGTTACCACAAGTTGCTACCTTTATTTCTAATCATTATTTCAGTCAGCTTAAAACCAAGAAATATCCTTCCTTCTCAGCAGTGTCAACGACCCTTTACTCAAGAGTGTCAACAGTCCCTTTACTCAAGCAGTGTCAACAGATCCTTATTACTCAAGCGTGTCACAGACCCTTACTTCAAGCAGTGGTTCACAGACCTTTTACTCAAGCAGTGTCAAACAGGGACCCTTTTACTCAAGCAGCTGTCAACAGACCCCTTTATTCAAGCAGTGTCAACAGACCCTATTTACTCACGCAGTGTCAACAGACCCTTTACTCAAGCAGTGTCAACAGACCTCTTTTACTCAAGCAGTGTCACAGGGACCCTTTTACTCAACAGCTGTCAACGACCCTTTTACTTTCAAGCATTGTAAAACAGACCCTTTACTCAGCAAGTGTCAACAGACCCTTTACTCAAGCAGTTGTCAACGACCTTTACTCAAGCAGTGTCAACCAGACCTTAGGTCAAGCCAGCGTCAACAGACCCTTTACTCAAGCAGTGGTCAACAGACCCTTTACTCAAGCAGTGTCAACAGACTTCTTTACTCAAGGCAGTGTCAACAGACCCTTTACTCAAGCCAGTGTCAACAGACCTTTACTCAAGCTGTGTCACAGACCCTTTTACTTTCAAGCAGTGTTCAACAGACCCTTTACTTCAAGCGTGTTCACAGACCTTTACTCAAGCAGTGTCAAAGACCTTTACTCCAACTGTCTGTTCAACAGACCCTTTACTCAAGCAAGTGTCAACAGACCCTTTACTCAACGTGTCAACAGGACCCTTTAGTCAAGCAGTGGTCAACAGACCCTTTCAAAGCTCAAGCAGTGTCAACAGACCCTTTACTCAAGTCTCCCTGTGAATATCAACGAGTGATTTTAGGAGAAAATCCAAGTTGTATCGTTACCTCAACTGTGGTCAGGCCCTAGACGATGACAGTGATGAGTGAAGATGCTCTAGTCTGTATCACACATTATTAACAGCTACAGTATTGTAATGTCAGAATCATACGCCCGGCTCTTCTTCTGTTCTGGTTGGATGAACATTCAACGTTACTCTACCAGGGAGGAAACCCTTGTTGTTCTGGTTGGATGAACATTCAACGTTACTCTACCGGGGAGGAGGAAACCCTTGTTGTTCTGGTTGGATGAACATTCAACGTTACTCTACCAGGGAGGAAACCCTTGTTGTTCTGGTTGGATGAACATTCAACGTTACTCTACCGGGGAGGAAACCCTTGTTGTTCTGGTTGGATGAACATTCAACGTTACTCTACCGGGGAGGAACCCTTGTTGTTCTGGTTGGATGAACATTCAACGTTACTCTACCAGGGAGGAAACCCTTGTTGTTTGGTTGGATGAACATTCAACGTTACTCTCCGGGGACGAAACCCTTGTGTTCTGGTTGGATGAACATTCAACGTTACTCTACCAGGGAGGAAACCCTTGTTGTTCTGGTTGGATGAACGTTCAACGTTACTCTACCGGGGAGGAAACCCTTGTTGTTCTGGGTGTATGAACATTCAACGTTACTCTACCAGGGAGGAAACCCTTGTTGTTCTGGTTGGATGAACATTCAACGTTACTCTACCAGGGGGAGGAAACCCTTGTTTTCTGGTTGGATGAACATTCAACGTTACTCTACCGGGGAGGAAACCCTTGTTGTTCTGGTTGGATGAACATTCAACGTTACTCTACCAGGGAGGAAACCCTTGCTGTTCTGGTTGGATGAACATTTAACGTTACTCTACCGGGGAGGAAACCCTTGTTGTTCTGGTTGGATGAACATTCAACGTTACTCTACCCGGGGAGGAAACCCTTTTGTTCTGGTTGGATGAACATTCAACGTTACTCTACACGGGAGGAACCCTTTGCTGTTCTGGTTGGATGGACATTCAACGTTACTCTACCGGGGAGGAAAACCCTTGTTGTTCTGGGTTGGAGAACATTCAACGTTTACTGTACACGGGAGGAAACCTAATTGTGTTCTGGTTGGATGAACTTCACGTTCCACGGGGAGGCTTGCTTTCTGGTTGGATGAACATCAACGTTACTCTACCGGGGAGGAGAAACCCTTGCTGTTCTGGTTGGATGAACATTCAACGTTACCTTACCGGGCGGGGAGGAAACCCTTGTTGTTCTGTTGGATGAACATTCAACGTTACTCTACCGGGAGGAAACCCTTGTTGTTGTTCTGGTTGATGAACATTCAACGTTACTCTACCGGGGAGGAACCCTTGTTGTTCTGGTTGGTATAACATTCAACGTTACTCTACCAGGAGGAAAACCCTTGCTCGCTCTGGTGGATGAACATTCAACGTTACTCTACGGGGAGGAAACCCTTGTTGTTCTGAGTTGATGAACATTCAACGTTAACTCTACCGGGGAGGAAACCCTTGTTGTTCTGGTTGGATGAACATTCAACGTTACTCTACCAGGAGGAAACCCTTTGCTGTTCTTGGTTGGATGAACATTCAACGTTACTTCTACCGGAGGAGGAACCCTTGTTGTTCTGTTGGTATGACATCAACGTTACTCTACCGGGAGAAACCCTTGTTGTTCTGGTATGGCATTGAACATTCAACGTTACTCTACCGGGGAGGGAAACCTGCTGTTCTGCTGATTGAACAATTCAAGTTACTCTACCGGGGAGGAAACCCTTGTTGTTCTGGTTGGGATAAATTCAACCGTTACTCTACCGGGGGATAAACTCCTTGTTGTTCTGGTTGGTAACCATTCAACGTTACTCTACCGGGGAGGAAACCCTTGCTGTTCTGGTTGGATGAACATTCAACGTTACTCTACCGGGGAGGAAACCCTTGCTGTTCTCATGAACGCTGAAGCAGAAATTTATTACGGAAGAGAAACAATAGATTTGCGTATCTGGCAACAAAGTCCAAAACTAAATGGTTTGCATGTCAAATTGGCTCCCTGTGTACTGTATAGTGCCCTACCCGAGCCCTGTTTGAAGGTAGTGCACTATATATAGGATGCCATAGGCTCTGGTCTAAAGTAGTGCACTATATATGGCTCTGGTCTAAAGTAGTGCACTATATAGGGAATATGGTGCCATTTGGGACGTACACGATATCGTGTTCACATTAAGTACTGCAGTGGCGCCAGGAAGGCAGCAAGCGACGAGCCACGAGGAGCACCACGGACAGACAAGGCAAATGGGACACGGTTGCTTAGGAACAGATCCCTACAATAAAAGAGCACAGGATAGCCATTCACACACACACACACACTCTTGCCAAGTGGCCTCAGACAGAGTTCTTATGAACATGCCATCCTCTCACACACCCAAGCAGTCTCAGTAGTAACATGTCATGTTATCTGTTCCATTATTAAGCCGTCCTGTGGTGGTCTGCTGGATAGATCCCTGAATGTATTACTCTGATGGAGATCACAGGAAGGAAGGAGAGAGAGAGAGAGAGAGCCTGCAGGCAATAATCCTGTCAGGGGCTCAGACTGGCCAGACAGCTCAACTCAGACAGACTGGTGTTGAGGAGTCAAGTCCCCTGCAGCCCAACTCAGACAGACTGGTGTTGATGAGTCAAGTCCCCTGCAGCCCAACTCAGACAGACTGGTGTTGAGGAGTCAAGTCCCCTGACGCCCAACTCAGACAGACTGGTGTTGAGGAGTCAAGTCCCCTGCAGCCCAACTCAGACAGACTGATGTTGATGAGTCACACCCCATGGCTCCTGAGCTCCACCTCTCCATACTACAGACTGTGTGTCTGCTGGGACTCCACCTCTCCATACTACAGACTGTGTGCCGGCTGGGGCTCCACCTCTCCATACTACAGACTGTGTGTCTGCTGGGACTCACCTCTCCATTACTACAGACTGTGTGTCTGCTGGGACTCCACCTCTCCATACTACGACTGTGTGTCTGCTGGGGCTCCACCTCTCCATACTACAGACTGTTGTGTCTGCTGGGACTCCACCTTCTCCATACTACAGACTGTGTGTCTGCTGGGGACTCCCCTCTCCATACTACAGACTGTGTGTTCTTGCTGGGACTCCACCTCTACATACTACACGACTGTGTGTCTGCTGGGCTCCACCTCTCCATACTACAGACTGTGTGTCTGCGGACCAGGGCTCCACCTCTCCATACTACAGACTGTGTGTCTGCTGGGGCTCCACTTCTCCATACTACAGACTGTGTGTCTGCTGGGACTCCACCTCTCCATACTACCAGACTGTGTGGTCTGCTGGGACTCCACCTCTCCATACTACAGGACTTGTGTGTCTGCTGGGGCTCCACCTCTCCATACTACAGACTGTGTGTCTGCTGGGACTCCACCTCCCATACTACAGACTGTGTGTCTGCTGGGACTCCACCTCTCCATACTACAGACTGTGTGTCTGCTGGGGCTCCACCTTCTCCATAATACAGACTGTGTGTCTGCTGGGACTCCACCTCTCCATACTACAGACTGTGTGTCGGCTGGGACTCCACCTCTCCATACTACAGACTGTGTGCCGGCTGGGGACTCCACCTCTCCATACTACAGACTGTGTGTCTGCTGGGGCTCCACCTCTCCATTACTACAGACTGTGTGTCTGCTGGGGCTCCACCTCTCCATAATACAGACTGTGTGTCGGCTGGGACTCCACCTCTCCATACTACAGACTGTGTGTCTGCTGGGGCTCCACCTCTCCATACTACAGATTGTGTGTCTGGCTGGACTCCACCTCTCCATACTACAGACTGTGTGTCTGCTGGACTCACCTCTCCCATACTACAGACTGTGTGTCTGCTGGGGCTCCACCTCTCCATACTACAGACTGTGTGTCTGCTGGGACTCCACTCTCCATACTACAGATTGTGTGTCTGCTGGGACTCCACCTCTCCATACTACAGACTGTGTGTCTGCTGGGACTCCACCTCTCCATACTACAGACTGTGTGCCGGCTGGGACTCCAACCTCTCCATACTACAGACTGTGTGTCTGCTGGGCTCCACCTCTCCATACTACAGACTGTGTGTCTGCTGGACTCCACCTCTCATACTACAGACTGTGTGTCTGCTGGACTCCACCTCTCATACTACAGACTGTGTGCCGGCAGGGACTCCACCTCTTCATACTACAGACTGTGTGCCGGCTGGGACTCACCTCTCCATTACTACAGACTGTGTGCCGGCTGGGACTCCACCTCTCCATTACTACGACTGTGTGTCTGCTGGGACTCCACCTTCTCCATACTACAGACTGTGTGTCTGCTGGGACTCCACCTCTCCATACTACAGACTGTGTGTCTGCTGGGACTCCACCTCTCCATACTACAGACTGTGTGTCTGCTGGGACTCCACTCTCCATACTACAGACTGTGTGTCGGCTGGGACTCCACCTCTCCATACTACAGACTGTGTGTCTGCTGGGGCTCCACCTCTCCATACTACAGACTGTGTGCCGGCTGGGACCAGGGCTCAACCTCTCCATACTACAGACTGTGTGGTCGGCTGGACCAGGGCTCCACCTCTCCATACTACAGACGTGTGTCTGCTGGGACCAGGGCTCCACCTCTCCATACTACAGACTGTGTGTCGGCTGGGACCAGGGCTCCCACCTCTTCCATACTACAGGACTGTTGTGCCGGCTGCGGCCAGGGCTCTACCTCTCCATTACTACAGACTGTGTGTCGGCTGGGCCAGGGCTCCACCTCTCCATACTACAGACTGTGTGTCTGCTGGGACCAGGGCTCCACCTCTCCATACTACAGACTGTGTGTCGGCAGGGCTCCACTCTCCATACTACAGACTGTGTGTCGGCTGGGCCAGGGCTCCACCTTCTCCATACTACAGACTGTGTGTCGGCCAGGGCCCACCTCTCCATACTACAGACTGTGTGCGGCTGGACTCCACCTCTCCATACTACAGACTGGTGGTTCGCTGGGACTCCACCTCTCCATACTACAGACTGTGTGTCTGCTGGGGCTCCACCTCTCCATACTACAGACTGTGTGTCTGCTGGGGCCATCCACCTCTCCATACCTACAGACTGTGTGTCTGCTGGGACTCCACCTCTCCATACTACAGACTGTGTGTCTGCTGGAACTCCACCTCTCCATACTTACAGACTGTGTGTCTGCTGGGCTCCACCTCTCCATACTACAGACTGTGTGTCTGCTGGGACTCCACCTTCCATACTACAGACTGTGTGCCGGCTGGGACTCCACCTCTCCATACTACAGACTGTGTGTCTGCTGGGCTCCACTCTCCATACTACAGACTGTGTGTCTGCTGGGACTCCACCTCTCATACTACAGACTGTGTGTCTGCTGGGGACTCCACCTCTCCATACTACAGATGTGTGCCGGCTGGGATCCACCTCTCCATACTACAGACTGTGTGCCGGCTGGGACTCCACCTCTCCATACTACAGACTGTGTGTCTGCTGGGACCTCCCCTCTCCATACTACAGACTGTGTTGTCTGCTGGGACTCCACCTCTCCATACTACAGACTTGTGTGCCGGCTGGACTCCACCTCTCCATACTACAGACTGTGTGCCGGCTGGGACTCCACCTCTCCATACTACAGACTGTGTGTCTGCTGGACTCCACCTCTCCATACTACAGACTGTGTGTCTGCTGGGACTCCACCTCTCCATACTACAGACTGGTGTTGTCGCTGGGACTCCACCTCTCCATTACTACAACTGTGTGTCTGCTGGGCTCCACCTCTCCATACTACAGACTGTGTGCCGGCTGGACCAGGGCTCAACCTCTCCATACTACAGACTGTGTGTCGGCTGGGACCAGGGCTCCACCTCTCCATACTACAGACTGTGTGTCTTTGCTGGGACCAGGGGCTCCACCTCTCCATACTACAGACTGTGTTGTCGGCTGGGACCAGGGCTCCACCTCTCCATACTTACAGACTGTGTGCCGCTGCGGCCAGGGCTCTACCTCTCCATACTACAGACTGTGTGTCGGCTGGGGCCCAGGGCTCCAACCTCTCCATACTACAGACTGTGTGTCTGCTGGGGACTCACCTCTCCATACTACAGATTGTGTGTCGGCTGGACTCCACCTCTCCATACTACAGACTGGTGTCTGCTGGGGCTCCACCTCTCCTACTACAGACTGTGTGTCTGCTGGGACTCCACCTCTCCATACTACAGACTGTGTGTCTGCTGGGACCAGGGCTCCACCTTCTCCATACTACAGACTGTGTGTTCTGCTGGACCAGGGCTCCACCTCTCCATACTACAGACTGTGTGTCGCTGGGACTCCACCTCTCCATACTACAAGACTGTGTGTCTGCTGGGGGCTCCACCTCTCCATACTACAGACTGTGTGTCTGCTGGACCTCCACCTCTCCATACTACAGACTGGTTCTGCTGGGACCTCCACCTTCTCCATACTACAGACTGTGTGTCTGCTGGGACTTCCACCTCTCCATACTACAGACTGTGTGTCTGCTGGGACTCCACCTCTCCATACTACAGCACTGTGTGGTCTGCTGGGCTCCACCTCTCCATACTACAGACTGTTGTGTCTGCTGGACTCCACCTTCTCCATACTACAGACTGTGTGGTCGTGCTGGACTCCACCTCTCCATACTACAGACTGTGTGTCGGATGGGGCTCCACCTCTCCATACTACAGACTGTGTGCCGGCTGGGACTCCACCTCTCCATACTACAGACTGTGTGTCTGCTGGGGCTCCACCTCTCCATACTACAGACTGTGTTGCCGGCTGGACCAGGCTCAACCTCTCCATTACTACAGACTGTGTTCGGCTGGACCAGGGCTCCACCCTCCATACTACAGACTGTGTGTCTGCTGGGACCAGGGCTCCACCTCTCCATACTACAGACTGTGTGTCGGCTGGACCAGGGCTCCACCTCTCCATACTACAGACTGTGTGCCGGCTGCGGCCAGGGCTCTACCTCTCCATACTACAGACTGTGTGTCGGCTGGGGCCAGGGCTCCACCTCTCCATACTACAGACTGTGTGTCTGCTGGGACCAGGGGCTCCACCTCTCCATACTACAGGACTGTGTGTCGGCCAGGGCTTCCAACTCTCCATACTACAGACTGTGTGTCGGCTGGGGCCAGGCTCCACCTCTCCATACTACAGACTGTGTGTCGGCCAGGGCTCCACTCTCCATACTACAGACTGTAGTATGGAGAGGTGGAGCCCTGGTCCCAGCAGACACACAGTCTGTATATGGAAGAGGTGGAGGCCCTGGCCCCAGCCGACACCACAGTCTGTAGTATGGAGAGGTAGAGCCCTGGCCGCAGCCGGCACACAGTCTGTAGTATGGAGAGGTGGAGCCCTGGTCCCAGCCCGACACACACAGTCTGTAGTAGGAGAGGTGGAGCCTGTCCCAGCAGACACACCAGTCTGTAGTATGGAAGGTGGAGCCCTGGTCCCAGCCGACACACAGTCTGTAGTTATGGAGAGGTTGAGCCCTGGGTCCCAAGGCCGCACACAGTCTGTAGTATGGAAGGTGGAGCCCCAGCAGACACACAGTCTGTAGTATAGTATGGATAGGTGGAGTCCCAGCCGGCACACAGTCTGTAGTATGGAGAGGTGGAGCCCCATCCGACACACAGTCTGTAGTATGGAAAGATGGAGTCCCAGCAGACAACACAGTCTGTAGTATGGAGAGGGGAGTCCCAGCAGACACACCAGTCTGTAGTATGGAGAGGTGGAGCCCCAGCAGACACACGTCTGTAATTAGTATGAGAGTGGAGTCCCAGCAGGACACACAGTCTGTAGAGTATGGGAGAGGTGGAGTCCCAGCAGACACACAGTCTTGTAGTATGGAGAGGTGGAGTCCCAGCAGACACACAGTCTGTAGGAGAGAGGTGGAGTCCCAGCAGACACACAGTCTTAGTATGGAAGAGTGGAGCCCCAGCAGACACACAGTCTGTAGTTATGGAGAGGTGGAGTCCCAGCAGACACACAGTCGTAGTGTATGAGAGGTTGGAGCCCTGTCCCAGCAGACACACAGTCTGAGTATGGAGAGTGGAGCCCTGTCCCAGCAGACCACACAGTCTGTTAGTATGAGAGGTGGGAGTCCCAGCAGACACACAGTCTGTAGTATGGAGAGGTGGAGCCCCAGCAGACACACAGTCTGTAGTATGGAGAGTGGAAGTCCCAGCAGACACACATCTGTTATATGGAGAGGTGGGAGTCCCAGCAGACACACAGTCTGTAGTATGGAGAGGTGGAGCCCTGCCCCAGCCGACACACAGTCTGTAGTATGGAGAGGTAGAGCCCTGGCCGCAGCCGGCACACAGTCTGTAGTATGGAGAGGTGGACCCTGGTCCCAGCCGACACCACAGTCCTGTAGTATGGAGAGTGGAGCCCTGGTCCCAGCAGACACAACAGTCCTGTAGTATGGAGAGGTGGAGCCCTGGTCCAGCCGACACACAGTCTGTATATGGAGGAGGTTGAGCCCTGGTTCCCAGCCGGCACACAGTCTGTAAGTGATGAGAGTGGAGCCCCAGCAGACACACCAGTCTGTAGTATGGAGAGGTGGAGTCCCAGCCGACACACAGTCTGTAGTATTGGGAGAGGGTGAGGTCCCAGCAGACACACAGTCTGTAGTATGGAGAGGTGGAGTCCCAGCAGACACACAGTCTGTAGTATGGAGAGGTGGAGTCCCAGCCCGGCACACAGTCTGTAGTATGGGAGAGTGGAGTCCCCAGCCGGCACACAGTTGTAGTATGGAGAGGTGGAGTCCCAGCAGACACACAGTCTGTAGTATGGAGAGGTGGTCCCAGCAAGACACACAGTCTGTAGTATGGAGAGGGGAGTCCCAGCCGGCACACAGTCTGTAGTATGGAGAGGTTGGAGTCCCAGCCGGCACACAGTCTGTAGTATGGAGAGGTGGAGTCCCAGCAGACACACAGTCTGTAGTATGGAGAGTGGACAGTCCAGCAGACACACAGTCTGTAGTATGGAGAGGTGGAGCCCCGCAGACACACAGTCTGTATAGTATGAAGAGTGGAGTCCCAGCCGGCACACAGTCTGTAGTATGGAGAGGTGGAGTCCCAGCAGGACCACAGTCTGTAGTAATGGAGAGTGGAAGCCCCAGCAGACACACAGTCTGTTAGTATGGAAGGTGGAGTCCAGCAGACACACAGTCTGTAGTATGGAGAGGTGGAGTCCCAGCAGACACACGTCTGTAGTATGAGAGGTTGGAGCCCCAGGCAGACACACAGTCTTGTAGTATGGAGAGGTGGAGCCCCAGCAGACACAACAGTCTTAGTATGGAGAGGTGGAGTCCCAGCAGACACCACAGTCTGTAGTATGGAGAGTGGAGTCCCAGCCGACACAACAGTCTGTAGTATGGAGAGGTGGAGCCCTGGCCGACACACAGTCTGTAGTATGGAGAGGTGGAAGCCCTGGCCCAGCCGACACCACAGTTCTGTAGTAGGAGAGTTGGAGCCCTGGCCGACACACCAGTCTGTAGTATGGAGAGGTGGAGCCCTGGTCCCAAGCAGACACACAGTCTGTAGTTATGGAGAGGTGGAGCCCTGCCCAGCCGACACCACAGTCTGTAGTATGGAGAGGTAGAGCCCTGGCCGCAGCCGGCACACAGTCTGTAGTATGGAGAGTGGATCCCTGGTCCCAGCCGAAACACAGTCTGTAGTATGAGAGGTGGAGCCCTGCGTCCCAGCAGACACACAGTCTGTAGTATGGAGAGGTGGAAGCCCTGGTCCCAGCCGACACAAGTCTGTAGTATGGAGAGGTTAGCCCTGGTCCCAGCGGCCACCACAGTCTGTATATGAGAGGTGGAGCCCCAGCAGACACACAGTCTGTTAGTATGGAGAGGTGGAGTCCCAGCCGCACACATCTGTAGTATGGAGAGTGGGTCCCAGCAGACACACAAGTCTGTAGTATGGAGAGGTGGAGTCCCAGCAGACACACAGTCTGTAGTTATGGAGAGGTGGAGTCCCAGCAGACACACAGTCTGTAGTATGGAGAGGTGGAGTCCCAGCAGACACCCACAGTCTGTAGTATGGAGAGGTGGAGTCCCAGCCGGCACACAGTCTGTAGTATGGAGAGGTGGAGTCCCAGCCGGCACACAGTCTGTAGTATGGAGAGGTGGAGTCCCTGCGCGGCACACAGTCTGTAGTATGGAGAGGTGGAGTCCCAGCAGACACCACAGTCTTAGTATGGGAGAGGTGGAGTCCCAGCAGGACACAACAGTCTGTAGTATGGAGAGGTGGAGCCCCAGCAGACACACAGTCTGTAGTATGGAAGAGGTGGAGTCCCAGCCGGCACACAGTCTGTAGTATGGAGAGGTGGAGTCCCAGCAGACCACACAGTCTGTAGTATGGAGAGGTGGAGTCCCAGCAGACACACAATCTGTAGTATGGAGAGGTGGAGTCCCAGCAGACACACAGTCTGTAGTATGGAGAGGGGAGCCCCAGCAGACACACAGTCTGTAGTATGGAGAGTGGAGTCCCAGCAGACACACAGTCTGTAGTATGGAGAGGTGGAGTCCCAACAAGACACACAATCTGTTAGGAGAGAGGTGGAGCCCCAGCCAGACACACAGTCTGTAGTATGGAAGAGGTGGAGTCCCAAGCCGACACACAGTCTTGATATTATGGAGAGGTGGAGCCCCAGCAAGGACACCACAGTCTGTAGTATGGAGAGGTGGAGCCCCAGCAGACCCACACAGTCTGTAGTATGGAGAGGTGGAGTCCCAGCCGGCACACAGTTCGTAGTATGGAGAGGTGAGTCCCAGCGACACACCAGTCTGTGTATGGAGAGGTGGAGTCCCAGCAGACACACAGTCTGTATTATGGAGAGGTGGAGGCGCCCAAGCGACACACAGTCTGTTAGTATGGAGAGGTGGAGTCCCAGCAGACACACAGTCTGTAGTATGGAGGGTGGAGTCCCAGCAGACACACAGTCTGTTAGTATGGAGAGGTGGAGCCCCAGCAGACAACACAGTCTGTAGTATGGAGAGGTGGAGTCCCAGCAGGACACACAGTTCTGTAGTATGGAGAGTGGAGTCCCAGCAGACACACAGTCTGTAGTATGGAAGAGGTGGACCCCAGCAGACACACAGTCTGTAGTATGGAGAGGGTGAGCCCTGGGTCCCAGCAGACACACAGTCTGTAGTATGGAGAGTGGAGTCCCAGCAGACACACAGTCTGTAGTATGTAGAGGTGGAGTCCCAGCAGACACACAGTCTGTAGTATGGGGAGGTGGAAGTCCCAGCAGACACACAGTTCGTTAGTATGGAGAGGTGGAGTCCCAGCAGACACACAGTCTGTAGTATGGAGAAGGTGGAGTCCCAGCAGACACACAGTCTGTAGTATGGAGAGGTGAGTCCCAGCAGACACACAGTCTGTAGTATGGAGAGGTGGAGTCCCAGCAGACACCAAGTCTGTAGTATGGAGAGGTGGAGGCCCCAGCCGGCACACAGTCTGTTAGTATGGAGAGGTGGGTCCAGCAGACACACAGTCTGTAGTATGGAGAGGTGGAGCTCAGGAGCCAGTGGGTGTGACTCATCAACATCAGTCTGTCTGAGTTGGGCTGCAGGGACTTGACTCCTCAACACCAGGTCTGTTCTGAGTTGGGCGTCAGGGACTTGACTCCTCAACACCAGTCTGTCTGAGTTTGGGCTGCAGGGACTTGACTCATCAACACCCAGTCTGTCTGAGTTGGGCCTGCAGGGAGACTTGACTCCTCAACAACCAGTCTGTCTGAGTTGAGCTGTCTGGCCAGTCTGAGCCCCTGACAGGATTATTGCCTGCAGGCTCTTTCTCTCTCTCTCTTCCTTCCTTCCTGTGATTCTCCATCAGAGTTATACATTCAGGGATCTATCCAGCAGACCACCACAGACGGCCTTAATAATGGAACAGATAACATGACATGTTACTAGTAAGACTGCTTGGGTGTGTGAGAGGATGGCATGTTCATAAAAACTCTGTCTGAGGCCACTTGCAGATGTTTGTGTTTTTTTGGTTATGTGTGTGAAT
>NW_019948168.1:0-19630 GCF_002910315.2 Salvelinus sp. IW2-2015
CATGACATATCAACCTGACTGGTACCACGTCTCCAACCATTATACGCATGACATATCAACCTTGACTGGCTACCACGTATCCAACCAGTTATACATACATATCACCCTGAACTGTACCACGTCTCCCAAACCATATACATTGACATATTCCAACCTGACTCGAGTTGACCACAGTCTCGCCGACCAGTTAACTTCGACATATCACCCTACTGTACCCACGCTGGCGACCAGTTATACATGACATATCAACCCGGACTGGGGTACCACGTCTCAAACCAGTTAACATGGACATATCAACCCTGACTGTAACCGCGTCTCCAACCCAGTATACCCACATGGACATATCAGACCGCACTAGTACCAGCGTCTCCAACCAGATTATACATGACTATTCAACCTGACTTGGTACCCACGTCACCACCCAGTTATACGATACAATCAACCTGACTGGTACCACGTCTCCAACCAGTTATACGATGACATATCAACCTGGACTGGTACCACTCCACCAACCAGTTAGCATGACATATCACCACTGGTACCACGTCTCCAACCCAGTTTATACAATCGACATATCAACCTGACTGGTACACGTCACCAACCAGTTATACATACATAGCAACCTGACTGGATAACCACGTCACCAACCAGTTTTATACATGACATATCCAAACGGACTGGTTTGACCACGCAACCAACCAGTATATACATTACATGGACAATAACCCTGACGGTACACGTCACAACAGTGTACTACATGACATATCAACCTACGTTACCACGTCCACCAACCAGTTATACATGACATATCAACGTGACGAACACGGCACCAACCAGTGTTTCCATACATACATATCAACCCTGACTACACGTCACCAACCAGTTTATAACGAACATAATCAAACCTGATGGTTACCCACGTCACCAAGCCAGTTATACATGACATATCAACCTGAACTGTACCACGTCTCCAAACCATATAATGACATATCAACCTGACTGGTACCACGGTCAACCAACCCAGTTATTTACATGACAATCACCCTACTGGTACCACGGTCTCCAACCAGTTATACATGACATATCAACCTGATGTACCACGGTCGCCAACAGATATACGTGACATATCAAACTGACTTAAGTACCACGCTACCAACCATATACATGAACATATCACCCTGAGGGTTACCACTCACCAACCAGTTATACATGACATAATCACCTGACTGGTAACACGTCTCCAACCGTAGACATGACATATCAACCGGACTGTACCACGTCTCCAACCAGTTATACATACAATCAACCGACTGGTACCACGTCTCCAACCAGGTATACCATGACATATCAACCTGACTGCGGACCACGTCTCAAACCATTATACTGACATATCAACCTGACTTCGTTACACGATCTCCAACCAGTTTATATCATGACATAATTCAACCTGACTGGTACCACGTTCTCCAAACCAGTTATACATGACAGTTATCACCCTGACTAGTACCACGTCTCAAACAGTTATACATGACATATCAACCTGACGGTACCACGTCGTCCAACCAGTATACATGACAGATCCAACCTGGGACTCGGTACACGTCTCCTCCAACCCCAGTTATACATGACATATCAACCTGACGAGGTACCACTCTCCAACCATTATACATACATATCCAACCTGACTGGTACACGTCCCAACCAGTTAGACATGACATATCAGAAACCTACTGTACCACGCTCCAAACCAGTTAACATGACCATACAACCCTGACTCCGTACCCACGGGTCTCAACCAGTATACATGGAACCATATCAACCTGACTGTACCACGTCTCCAACCATATACATGACATATCAAACCTGACTGGTACACGTCCCAACCCAGTTATACATGACATATAACCTGACTTTGTGGTGTACCACGGCTCAACCAGTTATAATGACATATCACCCGACTACAAGATACCACGTCTCCAACCAGTATATAACCAGACATATCAACCTGGACTCTGTACCACGTCTCCAACCAGTTATATATGAAACATATCACCCGACTCGTACCACGCGTCTCCAAGCAGTTAGACATGACCAGTATCACCCTGCTGACCACGTCTCCAAACCAGTTATACATGACGCATAATCACCCTGATGGTACCACTCACCAACCAGTTTTATACATGACATATCCAAACCCTGACGGGTACCACGTCTCCAACCAGTTTAATACATACATATCACCTGACTGTACCACGTCTCCAACCATAAACATACGATACAAACCTGACTCGGGTACACGTCCCGCCAAACCAGTTATACATGACCATAAAATCATTTTCAACCTGACTGGTACCACGTCTCCAACCAGTTATACATGACCATATCACCGACTGTACAGCGTCTCCAAACCAGTTAAACATGACATATCAACCTGACTAGTCCACGTCTCCAACCAGTTATACGATACATATCACCCTGACTGGTACCACGTTCTCCAACCAGTTATACATGACCATTATCAACCTGACTGGGTACCACGTCTCCCAACCAGTTATACATGACATATCAAACCTGGGACTGGTAACCAGTCTCAACCCAGTTATACATTGACATATCAACCTGATGGTTACCACGGTTCTCCAACAGTATAGACATACCATATCACCCTGATGGTACCACGTCTCAACCAGTTATACATGACAGATCAACCTGACTGGTACCACAGTCTATTCGACCAGTATACATGAACATATCACCCTGACTGTACCAGCGTCTCGACCAGGGATAACATGACAGTCAACCTGACTTACCACTCTCCAACCAGTTAACAGGACATAAATCAACCCTGACTGGTACCGCGTCTCCAACCATATAAGACATATCAAACCTGACTGGTACCAGCGTCTCCAACCCAGTTATGACATGACATATCAACCTGACTGACCACGTCAACCACCCATTACTACAGACATATCAACGCTGACTGACCCACGGTCTCCAACCAGTCTATACATGACATATCAACCTGACTACCGCCGGGTTACCACAGATCACCGCAACCAGTTACGTACATGGACATATCACCCTGACTGGTACCACCGTCTCCAACCAGTTATACATGACATATCAACCTGACTGGATACCACGTCACCAACCATTTATACAGGACATATCCAACCGACTTGGTACCACTCACCAACCAGTTATACATACATATCAACCTACTACCGGTACCACGTCACCAACCAGTTATACAGACATATATCAAACTGACTAGGTACCACGTCACAACCCATTATACATGACATATCAACCTGACTGGACCACCTCACCAACCAGTTATTACATGACATATCAACCTGACTGGTACCAGCGTCACCCAACCAGTATACATGGACATATCAACCTGACTGGTTACCACGCACCAACCGTATACGGGATGACATATCAACCCTGACTGGTACACGTTCTCCCAACCAGTTTATACCATGACATATCAACCGTGACTGGTACCACGTCACCAGACCAGTTATACATGAACAATATCACCCTGACTGACCACGTCATCCAAACCAGTTATACATACATATCAACCTACTGGGTACCACGTCTCCAACCATTTTATACGTGACAATATCAACCTGACTGGACCACGTCTTCCAACCAGTTTTATACATACATATCACCCTGACTTACCACGTCACCAAACCAGTTATACATTGAACAATAATCAGACCGGACTGGTACCACGCCTCCAACCCAGTTATACATGACATATCAACCTGACTGTACCACGTCTCCAAACCAGTTATACATTGACATATCAACCTGACTGAAATACCACGTTCTCCAACCAGTCTATTACATGACATAGGCAACCTGACTAACGGGTACCACGGCTCCAACCAGTTATACATGACATTATCAACCTTGAACTGTACCACGTCTCCAACCAGTATACATACAGTATCAACACCTTGACTGAAGTACCACGATCTCCAACCAGTTATAAATTGACATATCACCGCTGGACGTGGGTACCACGTCTCACAAACCATTATACCATGAACATATCAACCCTGACTTACCACGTCTCCAACCAGTCTATACATACCATATCAACCTGACTGTACCACTCTCCAAACCATTACATGACATATCAACCTGACTCGGTACCACGTCTCCAACCAGTTATACATGACATATCAACCCTGCATACCCAGCCGTCTCCCCAAACCAGTCATACATGACATAGCAACCACCATGACTCCAGGTACCACGGTCTCCAAACACAGCTTATACATGACACTACTCAACCTGAACTGGTACCACGTCTCACACCGTAATCACCATAGACCATACTCAAACCTGTACTAGTACCACGTCCTCCCAACCATCCGTTATACCAGGAACATATCACACCTGACTCGTACCACGTTCCAACCAGGTAATATTACAAGCCTGACATTATCAACCTGACTACGCTTACCCACCCGATCGGCCAACCAGTTATACATGACATATCCACACACTGACTACCCCCCGGTAACCACGTCCCAAACCCAGTATAATGACATATCAACCTGACACTCCAGGTCACCCACTCTCCAACCATATACATGGACATAATCAACCTGACTGGTACCACTGTCCCAACCATTATACAGACATATCAACCCTGACTCGGTACACGTCTCCAACCAGTTATCCACATGACATACTCACACCTGGCACTCGAACGAGTCCCACGTCTGCCAAACCAGTTATACATTAAGACATATCACCCTGACTGGTTGACCACGTCCTCCCAACCAGTGATACATCGACACTAATCAACCTGACTGGTACCACGTCTCCAACCAGCTTGATACATGATCATATCAACCTGACTCCGGTTACCACGTCTCCAACCAGTTATACGTACATATCAACCTACTCACGGTACCACGTCTTCCCAAGCCAGTTAGTACGTGACATTTATCCAACCGACTGGTACCACTCTTCCAACCCAGTATACGATGACATATTCCAAACACTGATCGACGCCCGTACCACGTCTCCAACCAGTCCTATACATACATATCACCCTGACATGGTACCACGTCTCCAACCCAGTTACTACCGGCACATATTCAACTGACTGGTACCAACGTCTCCTCTAACAGTCTTATCACACATGACCAGTATCAACCTGACTGGTACACAGTTCTCCAACATTATACGTGACATATCAACCTGACTGGTGTTAGCCACGTCTCCAACCAGCTTATACATGCCGACATAGTCATGTATGTATTTTCTATGATGGTCGTGTTCAGAGCGTGAAAATTAAGATTTTCCACCCACTCAAATTTGCCCAAATAAATTCATAAAAAAATCTACAATTGGGATTTTCGCGGATCTTTTTCTCCACCTATGTGCACTGTCAATATTGAAGTTACCTATTGCATTGAATGAAATTACAGGAGCCTCTACTCATCTTTTTAAGGGACGAAACTTGGACATTCCGCGTGGCTGAACTAGATACTTTTTGCCCACTGTAGTGATCAGACCCATACATAATCACATGATTGCTCGTTGTAAGTTGTGTGTTATTTTTTTGTTTTAGATTTCCCACAAGACAATGTTTAAGCCCAGTAACTCCTCCCTCCTCCTCTCTCCTCTCTGACATGTTTCTGTTAACCCTGTTCCGCCTCCTCCTCTTCCTCTCCTCCCTCCTGCTCTCTCTAAAGTTTCTGGGGTTAACCCCTTCCCTCCTGCCTCCTCCGTCCTCCATCTCTCTCTCCGAATGTTTCCTGTTAACTCTTTCACTGCCTCCCTCCTCCTACCTCCTCGCTCTCTGCCCTCCTCTCCTCCTCTCCTCCTTCTCCTCTCTCCTTGAATGTTCTGTTTAACTCTCCTCCTCGCTCCCCTCCCTCCTCCTTCTCTCACTCCTGACGATGCTCTCTAGTTAACACCTCCTCCAATCCCTCCGTCCCTCCCCCCTCCTCCGTCCTCCTCTCGTTCTCTGAATCTGTCTGTTAACCCCGTATTGCCTCCTCTCTAAATGCTTCTGTTAACCATTCCTCCTCCCCCCTCCCTTCCTCCTCTCCTCCTTCGCCTCCTCCTCACTCTCTCTCTGATGCTTCTGCTTAACCCTTCCTCTCCTCCTCCTCTCCTCCCTCTCTCTAAATGCTTCTGTAACCCTTCCTCCTCTCTACTTAAATGCTTTTCTCTGGTTTAAACCCTTTCCTCCTCCTTCCTCCTCTCCTCCATCTCCTCCTCCTCCTCTTCCTCCCCCTCCTCCTCCTCCTCCTCCTCCTCCTCCATTCCTCCTCCTCTCTCTAAAATTTTCTGTTACCTTTCCTCCTCCTCTCCTCCTCCCCTCCCTTACTCCTCCCTCCTCCTCCTACCACTCCTTCCTGACCTCCCTCCTCCTCCTCTCTCTGCTGAAATCTGCTGTTAACCCTTTCCTCCCTCCTCCTGCCCTCCTCCTCCTGCTCCAATCTCGCTGAATGCTTCTGTTAACCCTCCTCTTCTCTCTAAATGCTTCCTGTAACCCCTTCCTCCTCCTCCTCCTCCCCTTCCGCCTTCCTCTTGCCTCTAATCTCTGAATGTTTCTGTATAACTCCTCCTCATCCCCTCTCTCTCTTCTCCTAGTTGGAGCTAGTGGGCGGTCAGGAGTGTGTGTATTGACCAGAGTTCATCTGAACCCTTGCCCGTTCCCCGCGGAGGCCTTCCACGGCTTCTGACCGTCTAGGTACCTGGCACCATCGAGCTATGTAGTAATTAGAATGAGGAGCGCGTGAAGTCTCCCTTCCGTACACCGCTCTTCAGTTAACCCAAACCACTCAGCCCGTATCCTCCTCACTGCCTCTCTCTCTCCCTTATCCTCTCTTCCCTCTCCCTCCCCCTCCAGCCCCCACCCCCTCACCTCTCTCCCTCCTCCCTCTCCCCTCCCTCGGCTCCCTCGTCCTCGTGCTCTTCCCATGCCTATACCCGTCCAGCCCTGCTCTTATTCTCCCCTTTTCTGCTTCCCTTTCCTCCCTTCCCCCTCCAGCCCTCTCTTCAGCTCTCCCTCCAGTCCCTGTCATCGCTCCTCTCTTTCTCTCGGCTCTCCCCTTCCTCCCTCCCCCTCCAGCCCTCCATCCTCCTCGACTGACCTCTCTCTCTCCCTTTCGCTCACTTTCCTCCTCCCTCCCCCCTCCAGCCCTCCATCCTCCCTCACTGCCTCTCTCTCTCCTTTCCTCTCTTTCTCTCCCCTCCAGCCCTTCATCCTCCTCTCTTTCTTCTCTCTCTCCCTTTCCTGCTCTTTCCCCCTCCCAATCCCCTCCAGCCCTCCATCCGCCTCACTGCCTCTCTTCTCTCCCTTTCCTCGTCTCCCTTTCCTCCTCTCCCCCTCCTCCCTCCCACCCCTTCCAGCCCCTCCATCCTCGCTCACTGCCTCTCTCTCTCCCTTCTCTCTTTCTCTCCCCCTCCAGCCCTTCATCCTCCTCGCTTTCCTCTCCTCTCCCTTGCTTCCTCTCATTCTCTCCCTCCTCCAGCCCTGCATCCTGCCTCTCTTTCTCTCCCCTTCCTCCCTCCCCCTCAGCCCTCCAGCCCTCCTCACTGCCTCTCTCCCTCCCTTGCCTCTCTTTCCCTCCTCCCTCCCCCCCAGCCCTCCCATCCTCTGCATCCTCCTCTCCCTCCCGCTTCATCTCTTTCTCTCCCCCTACCAGCTTCTCTTCAGTCCTCTCTTCTTCGTCTCTCTCTTCCCTAGTTCCTGCTCTTTCCCTCCTCCCTCTCCCCTCCAGCCCTCCACCCTCCATCTGCCCTCTCTCTCTCCTTCCTCTCTTTCCTCCCCCTCCACCCCTTCATCCTCCTCTCTTTCTCTCTCACTCTCTCCCTTCCCTCCCCCCCAGCCCTCCATTCCTCCTCACTGCCTCTCTCCCCCTTTCCTCTCTTTCCCTCCTCCTCCCCCTCTCACTGCCTCTCTCTCTCTCCCCTTCCTCTCTTCCCCCTCCTCCCATCTCCATCCGTCCCTCTCCATCAGCTGCTAGAACCTAGGCTGATGACATGCTGGACATTCTGCTACCTTCCTTCATGCCTTTCACAACATCACTCACACATCACTCACAACATCACTCACACTTACTCATCACCTCATTCATCACTGGCCAGTGAGGTGGTGATAGGACAGCTAACTGAAATGGCTGCTGGTGAAAGACAGCTAACTGAAAATGGCTGCTGGTGATAGGACAGCTAACTGAAAATGGCCTGCTGGTGAAAGGACAGCTAACTGAAAATGCTTCTGGTATAGACAGCTAACTGAAATGGCTGCTGGTGATAGGACAGCTAACTGAAAATGGCTGCTGGTGATAGACAGCTAACTGAAAATGGCTGCTGGTGATTGGACAGCTAACTGAAAATGGCTGCTGGTGAAGGACAGCTAACTGAAAATGGCTCTGCTGTATAGGACAGCTAACTGAAAAGTGGCTGCTGGTGAAAGGACAGCTAACTGAAAATGGCTGCTGGTGATAGACAGCTAACTGAAAATGCTGCTGGTGATAGGACAGCTAAACTGAAAAGCTGCTGGGATAGGACAGCTAAACTGAAAAGCTGCTGTGAAGGACGCTAACATGGAAAGATGGCTGCTGGTGATAGGACAGCTAACTGAAAATGGCTGCTGTGATAGCAGCTAACTGAAAATGGCGCTGGGAAGACAGCTACTGAAATGGCTGCGGTGAGAAGCTAATGAAAATGGCTGCTGGTGAAAGGACAGCTAACTGGAAAATTGGCTGCTGGGATTAGGAAGCAACTGAAATGCTCTGCGTGATAGACAGCTAACTGAAAATGCTTGATGGTCTGATGTGCTGCTGAAAGGACAGCTAACTGAAAATGCTGCTGGTGATAGGACAGCTAACTGAAAATGTGGATGTTAATGGGTTAATGAGGACGTAGAATGGGTTAAGAGGACGTGAATGGGTAATGGCGTATGGTGAATGAGGACGTGAATGGTAAATGAGGATGTGAATGGTTAATGAGAGTGAATGGAGGTAACATGAGGAACGTGAATGGGTTAAATGAGTGGACGTGAATGGTTAAAAGAGGACTGAAGAGTTAAATGAGGACGTGAATGAAGGTTTAATGAGGACGTGAATGGGTTTAAATGAGGATGTGAATGGGTTAAATGAGGACGTGAATGGGTTAAATGAGACGTGAATGGGTAAATGAGGACGTGAATGGGTTAAATGAGGACGTGAATGAGTTAAAAATGAGGACGTGAATGAGTTAAATTAGGACGTGAATGGTTAAATGAGGATGTGAATGAGTTAAATGAGGACGTGAATGCAGTTAAATGAGAGTGATGAGTTAAATGAGGACGTGAATAGGGTTAAATGAGGATGTGAATGAGTTAAATGAGGACGTGATGGGTTAAATGAGTGTGTGTACAGCAGATAAGTTGTCCACGGCTGTCAGACTTAAAGAGTCCCAGATGACATTTAAAAGTACCTTTCGATCCGCTTTCTGTGGTTCCTGTCTCATTGTCTCAGACGTCAGTTAGAAGTTGTTTCAGTTAGGAAGTTGTTTTCGTTTCAGATATGTTCCTGTTTCTATGAATGATGTCATCAGGATGGAACTCCCTTCAAATTAAGAGCCAACACCTGTAACATTAGACTTTATCAGACATTATAACTCATTATAACAACATCAGGTTATAACATGACATCAGACATTATAACCTCTTATAACAACATCAGGTTATAACATGACATCGACAACTTATAACTCCCCTGTAACAAACACAGGTTATAACATGACATCAGACACATTATAACTCATTATAACAACATCAGGTTATAACATGACATCAGACATTATAACTCTCCCTGTAACAACATCAGTTATAACATGACATCAGACATCATATAACTCATTATAACAACCATTTCAGGTCCTCTATACATGACATCAAGACATTAAACTCATCTATAACAACATCAGGTTATAACATGACATCAGACATTATAAACTCATTATAAACAACATCAGGTTATAACATGACATCAGACATTATAACTCATTATAACAACATCAGGTTATAACATGACATCAGACATTATAACTCTCCCTGTAACAACAATCCAGGTTATAACATGACATCAAGACATTATAACCATTATAACAACATCAGGTTATAACATGACATCAGACATTATAACTCTTATAACAACATCAGGTTATAACATACATCAGACATTATAACTCATTATAACAACATCAGGTTATAACATGACATCAGACATTATAACTCATTATAACAACATCAGGTTATAACATTACATCAGACATTATAACTCCCCCTGGAGAGAAGTTAATTATTCTGCTGTTGGCCCTCTGACCTGACAAACAATACAGTRACATGTCACTGAATCTAACTACTGTCACGAACGTCGTCAGGGAAACGACCGGACCAAGGTGCAGTGTGGTTAGCGTACATTTATTTTTATTTATGAATGTCGCCTACAAAAACAAGAAATACCTAAAACGAACGTGAAGCTGACTAGGGCTACACAGGCCACTAACACAGACAACTACCCACAACTAAAGTGGAAAAACAGGCTGCCTAAGTATGATTCCCAATCAGAGACAACGATAGACAGCTGTCCCTGATTGAGAACCATACTCGGCCAAAATATAAAAACAGAAAACATAGAAACAGAAAACATAGAATGCCCACCCTCGTCACACCCTGGCCTAACCAACATAGAGAATAAAAGCCTCTCTATGGCCAGGGCGTGACAGCTACAGTACGTTGCAGTGTGGACATTGATCCAGCAACTTGACGGTTGCTATGGGGAAGTGACAAACTTCCAGTGTGTCACTCAACCCACTAAGCTTCCACTTCCTGTAGAGGAGGAAAGAAGGAGAGAGGTGGAGAGGAGGAGAGATGAGGAAGAGAGAGGGAGAGAGGAGGGAGAGGTGGAGAGAGGACGAGAGAGGAGGAGAGAGGAAGGGAGAGGTAGATACAAGTGGAGAGAAGCAGAGTGATGAGGAGAAAGGTGGGGAGATGAGGAGAGATGGAGAGAGTTGGAGAGAGGAGGAGAGAGGAAGAGAGAGGAGAGGTGGAGAGAGGAGGAGAGACGAGGAGAGAGGAGGGGAGACGAGGAGAGAGGAGGGGAGAGGAGGAGAGAGGAGGGGAGACGAGGAGAGAGCAGGAGAGACGAGGAGAGAGGAGGAGAGAGGTGGAGAGAGGAGGAGAGAGGTGGAGAGAGCAGGAGAGACGAGGAGAGAGGTGGAGAGATATGAGGACAGATGCATGATGTGGTTGTTTCTGTGAGCTTTAAGAACATTTCCTCATGAAGTCCTCCTGGACTGAGTCCTAAATGGCACCCTATTCCCTATATAGCCCACGGGGCTCTGGTCAAAAGTAGTGCACTTACTATGCAGGGAACGGGGTTCCATTTAGGATGGATCCATGTACCAACAGATCTGAAGGAGAGGCTGGAGAGACATGGGTACACGGGTTGCCAAGCAACTAGGACTGGGCTTGTCTGAGAGTCGGCTAGTGCAGGTGGCTGATGGTGTTGTGTGTGTGGTGTGTGTGGTGGTGTGAGTGTGAGTGTGTGTGTGTGTGTGTGTGTGTGTGTGTGTGTGTGTGTGTGTGTGTGTGGGTTTGTGTGTGGTGTGTGTGTGTGTGGTGAGTGTGTGTGTGTTGTGTTGGTGTGGTGTCGCTGGGTGCTGAAGGCAGTGTATCAGTATTGTGTAATGAACTCAGCAGGTCTGATTGGTCCTCTATAAACACCACTAGATAATCATGTACACCACAACCATTCAGGTTGGCTGCTGTTGTAGGCAGATTTAGTGTACAATATCAGAGCCTGCTTGTATTGCCTTATGATGGTGCAAGTCTTCTTTGTGAGATAAGAGTTTGTTACTAAAGGCCTTTTTTCCAACCCTATGTTGCGATGTTTTCGTCCGATTTCCCCCCAAAATAGTGTGTGATATTTAGTGTGATCTCTAGAGATCTCTAGATCTCTAATACAGTAACCTCTGTCTCAGTAATATGTGATCTCTAATACATAACCTCTAGTGTATCTCTAATACAGTAACCTCTAGTTTTATCTCTAATACAGTAACCTCTAGTATCTCTAATCATAGTAACCTCTAGAGTATCCTCTAATACATAACCTCTATGATGATCTCAATACATACTCTAGTATCTCTAATCAGAACCTCTAGTATCCTCTAATACAGTAACTCTAGTGTTTCCTTTTAATACCAGTAACGCTTCTATCTCTAATACAAGTAATCCTCTAGTATCTCTAATACAGTAACCTCTAGTATCTCTAATACAGTATACCTCTAGGTTAGATCTTCTAATACAGTAACTCCTAGTATCTCTAATACAGTAATCTAGTATCTCTTATACAGTAACCTCTAGTATCTCTAATACAGTAACCTCTAGATCTCTAATACAGTAACCTCAGTATCTCTTACTACGTAACCTCTAGTATCTCTAATACAGTAACCTCTGAGTCTCTAATACATACTCTAGTGTTCTCTAATACAGTAACCTCTAGGATATCTCTAATACAGTAACCTCTAGTATCTCTTAATACAGTAACCTCTAGTGATGATCTCTAATACAGTAACCTCTCGTATCTCTAATACAGTAACCTCTAGTATCTCTAATACAGTAACTCTAGTTCTCTAATACATAACCTCTAGTTATCTCTAATACAGTAACCTCTAGTATCCTAATACAGTAACCTCTAGTATCTCTAATACAGTAAACTCAGTTGTCTCTAATACAGTAACCTCTAGTTCTCTCTAATACAGTAACCAGTAGCTCTAAGACAGAACACTCTAGTATCTCTAATACAGTAACCTCTAGTTATCTCTAACTACGTAACCTCTAGTGTTGATCTCTAATACAGAACCTCTAGTGTTACCTCTCTAATACAGAACCTCTATATTTAATACAGTAACCTCTAGTAATCTCTAATACAGTAACCTCTAGTATCTCTAATACAGTAACCTCTAGTATCTCTAATACCAGTAACCCTAGTATCTATAATACATAACCTCTAGTATCTCTAATAGCAGTAACCTCTAGTATCTCTAATACACGTAATCTCTAGTATGTCTAATACAGTAACCTCTATATCCTCTAAACAGTAACCCCAGTGTGATCTAATACAGTAACCTCTAGTATCTCTAATTACAGTACCTCTAGTATCTCTAATACCAGTAAACCTCTAGTAGTCTCTAATACAGTAACCTCTAGTATCTCTAATACAGTAAGCTCTATTGTGCATCTCTAATACAGTAACCTCTAGTATCTCTAAATAACGAGTAACCTCTTGTAATCTCTAATACAGTAACCTCTAGTATTCTAATACAGTAAGCTCTATTGTGATCTCTAATACAGTAACCTCTAGTATCTCTAATACAGTAATCTCTAGTATCTCTAATACCAGTAACCTCTAGTATCNATGGCGGGGGGGGGAACCACCTGAAACAGATTTTAACGCAGTCCTAGAGCAATATCATTAGCTGTACATTCTATGTCAAAATAATAGTATTTCAGTCACATGTACAAATATCATCTTGAGCTAGTCTGGTTCGCATCTAGAAACTAAATGACTCGGTCTGCTCTGACTACAAGATCTGGCTAAAATATTGAAAGGAACTTGGTCTAATTCAGTACATTTTAAGTAATTGCTTGCTTTGGTCTAATCCAACCTTGCCAGCTGGCCATGCAAAAGAAGTTAGATCAAGACTAGCTACTCTGAACTTGATTAAGTGAGCAGCCTGAAAATGGCTTTTGGTAAGGCTAAGTAGTTATTGTAGGTTGGGCTAAGATTGGGCTACCTGCTCATGACGACAGCTTATCAGACACCATCTCACACACCAGGCAATAGACCTGAGCGCAGTCTGGACCAAAAGCTCATAAGCAGCTTCTACCGCCTCAAAGATCATGTCTAACAGTTCATCAAATTAACGCCTCCCAGGCTACTTCGCATTGAACCTACCTTATTTATTACAACAAAAATTTGCACAACTCGATGTCAAACTCATCTGGACAATAACACTACATCATTACATACTACAAAGACACTTCTACACATTACACACCCAAACACAGCCAACATGTATATTACGAATGCGCCACCACATCCACACAACCACACACACCCAACACACACACACACAAACCACCACACACAACACACACACGCCAACCACACACAACGCTTCACTACTTCACATCACACACGACACTGCTGCTACTCATCCTTGTTTTTATCAATTCATAGTCACTTACCCTGTCCCTACATGTACAAAATACCATGAATTACCTGGGAACAATCCCTGTTACCCCTGCATAATGACTACTGCGGTACTGGTACCCTATTGTATATAGCCTCGTATATTTTATTTATTTGTGTTAACTAGTTTTATTCGTTAGTATTTAGGCAATTGTTTCTTAACTTACTTTGTCTTTAAAAACTCTGATTGTTTGGTTAGGCTTTGTAAGTAGCATTTCGTAAGGCTGTTATATCCAGTCATCTCCTGACAATATACTTTTATATTTATTTGATTTTGACACACACTCATAGGACATTTATGAGAAAGATTGCCGATCAGCTAAATTGATTGCGCAACGGAAAACGTTGCCTCTAATAGCCTCCAGAACATATTCAAAAATAAAACAACAAGAAAATAGTAGCTACACACCCACAAAACTCACTCACTCACATCACTCACTCACTCACTCACTCACTCACTCACTCCACTCACTCACTGCACTCACTTCACTCACTCCACGCACTCAACCACTCACTCATTTCACTCACCACTTCACTCACTCACTCACTCACTCACTCACTCATCCCCTGGAATCGATGCGGCAGCGTTCTTGTTGCACCTCCAGTGTGGGTTAGGACAGAAGCGAGGATTGAAGTTGGGGCTGTCTGTCCTCACAGTCTCCCAGGTGAAGTCTGACAAGCACCTTCCACCATGCCTCGGTCTGCAATACGCAGCTTTCCCACCAGGGCGGCGCTACTGCTCTCCTGGGCACCCAGGGGCAGACCCTCACTCATCTTACCTGACAACAGGGTGGTGGAAGGGGGGGTGAAGCGCCGACCAGGTGCTGGGTCTGGAGAAAGATGGAGATGTAGATAAATAAGTGAGTGAGGACACAGACAGACACAACGCAGGCGTACGCGCGCGCGCGCACACACTATAGAGTCAACAGTATGTCAATAAGGCATATAACTTCTTAGTAAGTAAATAAAAACTAATTTAGGCTATTCACATTTTGAACTGTGCACATCAATAGTATTTTCTATTCTGTTTATCAATGTGCATGTAGTTTCAAGTTGGCCTTCAGAGCACAGAATTATACAAGTTCTCAGAATAGAGCGCAGTGAAATTACAACAGCGGAACCCAACCCTGGAGAGCCGGAGACACGTGAAACCAAACCGTTAAAAATCAGCCAGCGATGCTGTGTCTGACAGGGCCCGGCGCGCGCTGTCGGTCGGTCTCTCTGTCTGCCACTCAGCCAAGCCAACCACAATCGATGCCACATGTTGGCGGTTTGGAACGACCGGAGGTTTAAAAACCGCTGCTGCCTCTCGCTCTTTCAACAGAACTTGGACTAGTGTACCACAGAACTGGACRGAACTCCAARTRTCTGTTGCTCTCATCTAACCATCCAATACTAACAGCAAACCACGCGCTGTGGATGGAAGGYTTTATTTATAAACCGTTGATGAGAGGGGAAGTAATGTGCTTTGCATGTGTTTTAATGTGGTTTCCATTAGTTACCACAGTCACAAAGTTAAAATTAGTCGTTAGGCCTATCGTAAAACTTATGAAAACTCAAATTAGCTTTTTGGTCCTAATTTAGGTTAGGAATAAGTTAGCAGTGTGTTTAAGTTCAGGGTTAAATTTAGCTTTAAAATCTTATTTTATGAAGATAAATGATATAAATAGGCGGGGTTTATGACTTTGTGGCTGTGGTATCTAGTGACAACTGATTAATGTAGCCTAACCTCAAGTGTGTGCGTGTGTGTGTGTTGACATTTGTGCGTACATTTATACCCGCGCACATTCACAGAGCCAAGAAACACACCGAAACCAGAATTTGAAGAGGAAATAAACATAATAATTGGCAGACGCCAACGGGTTTTTTCTCTCACAGCGAGTAGGCTACAGGCTACATTTGGAACCTAGCATGCACAAAGCACTAAACCACAGTTCAGAGGAAGTTGAAATCTTAGTTGATAATAATACACAGGTTCTGCCACCGTATTGTGTTGATAAGTTAGACAGGACAAGATGGGTATAGATACCAACACATATTCAACCGTGCGTAAAATTGAAAATAAGGTAATGTACCGTATTTGGCGTCCCAAAGGAAGACCATTTGCACACCGCAGTAGGATCCAGTTAAACTGACTCTCTGTGGAATATATAGCTCTATGTTTCTTCTGATATTTGCCTCTAAAATTAAACCCGTTGTCGTTAGATGAACTCTCCCAAGGCACGTGGATCAACAGTGGAAATCAGGCGAGAGTCTGAAGGTACCTGCGTGGGCACGAATAAAACTGGGTCTATGCGTTGTAGTGGAGTAAAAGACCTTCGGTTAACAAATTACGCACATCCCGCTAAATCTCTGTGTGTGAAGTCCTCATTCCATGATCCGTTTTATGGACACAGAAACTGAAGAGGCATCCACCGACCAGATACTAAATAAAACCCGACCGTCATCCAAGGAGGTCTCAGGGCGCATTCAAGGAGCAGCGAATAAGAAAGTCCAGTTGGGTTATTTTTCTCTCTTCTTTTCCTCTTCTGTTGTCCTTCAATAACTTGTGAGTTACTCGCCACAAAAGGTCAACTTTATGGATGTTCTATGGCTCCCCAATTCGCAATAGGAATCTTCTCGTCTCTATGCGTTCCAACATGGGAGACGGAAAACACGTTTATACTTCAATTTCGCTTTTATAAATGTTGTCTGGAATGTCAACGAGGAATAGGTTAGGATGTGTCACTGCAAACAGCCTTATATTTCGACAAACCCTTGTTGAATGCTCCGGTTGTGTATAGAGTTGAGTTGCTGCGTATGAATGAACGTCCCGACAGTGGGAGGCAGGGTTTTACTGGCAGTCAGTCCGCAGTGCTGGAATGCGTCCCTCCAGGGTTGGATTTGCATAGAGACAGATCTCAGCCAATGGAATCGAGCAACTACGGAGTGTCCGGGAGGGTTTAACCAATCAGAGCTYCGTCCGTCCAGGGATGGAGAACTGTGGGTTCTTWGGAAGGCTCGGGCCAGTCAATGGAATTCCACTTTGGGGCTGCGGTGCTCGATGAGAGACGGACACAGCGGTCGCGCTTTAGTATTGTGGTTTTAACATAAAAGTCAACAGCGTGCAATTGGATGTTGGATACCAATACAAAAAACATAAGAAAATATATTGAAAGGGGGATTAAAATGGTTGTTCACAAAAAAACTGCCCAAATCCCAATTAGGCCTATGCGTTTGGACACCAAACACACATATTTAGTTGGAAATACACTTTAGCCTACCTAATGCCTGATATTTCCCGGATGATTTCTCGTGTCGGTGTCAAAACATAGTCTGCATACACCATAACAAAATAAGATGAGTAAATATCCATGCAATAAGTTGGCCAATAAGACATAGCCTATGTGCCTATATAGACGTGCAATAACAGAAAAAGTAAAGAGAGAAGCTCAAATGACTAATCTATCGATGAGGTGGACATTTATACAAAGACAGCCATTCTGCTGAATTTCAGGGCGCGTGTACTGTTCCAGTGGACGTATTGGTCATGCGCTGATTTATTCGGGGAATATGATATCAGCAATAGCCACCACGTCACCGCTCTAACCATATAACCCAGGCTGCATCACATCTGCGAATAGATAATATGGAGGCCACCGCTACGCATTTTGGGGACGATGTCCCATTTCTTATAGGCCTATTCCCCCTCTATTAGCACTATGGCTAGTGTCCCACGTGGTGTGAGTTCAGAGGTTGACGTTATAGTAGGTTCCACAATCCATGCACAACACAGACATACTGAATAAAGTGACCATTGAACAGGGGATGTATTTTGTTATTTTCATGATAGTGTGACAGAGCGTAAATGCGCGTGCTTAAAAGCAGCTTTCACGGTGTCAGAATGTAGTCTCTCATCCTCAACAACAAGACTTCAAATAAACAGTTATCTACAGTAAGCATGAAAGTTACCTTTTGTTTTTCACCGCTGTGGACGTTGCCACATAAAGATGGCGGTGTTAAGTAGCGTAAGTTAAATATTTTTAAAGTACTACTTAGTAGCCTAGTTTTGGGTATGTTTACTTTACTGTTTATATTTTTGACAACTTTTACTCCACATACATTCCTAAAGAAAATATGTACTTTTTACTCCATATGTATTCCCCGACCCCAAAAGTACAGCATTGGTCAAATCCACGCACCTATCAATATAACTCATTGTCATCCCTACTGCCTTAATCTGGCTGACTCATAAACACCCTGTCTGTGTACCCTGTCTGTGTACCCCTGTCTGTGTACCCTGTTTCGTAAATATAAAAACAAGAACTTGTGCCATCTGATTAGCTTATTATAAGGAATTTGACGTATCGCTTTTACTTTTACTCAAATTAGCTATGACAATTGAGTATTAAGTACATTTAAAACCAAATACTTTTAGACTTTTACTGGGTGACGTTCACTTTTACTTGAGTCATTTTCTTTAAGTATCTTACTGGCTTACTGGTGCTCTTTCATGCCCTCCCTAGGAGGGGTGAGTCACTTGAGTGGGTTGAGTCACTGAAGTGATCTTCCTGTCTGGGTTCCCCCCCCCCTTGGTTTGTGCCGTGGCAGAGATCTTTGTGGGCTATACTCGGCCTTGTCTCAGGATGGTAAGTTGGTGGTTGAAGAGTTCCCTCTAGTGGTGTGGGGCTGTGCTTTGGCAAAGTGGGTGGGGTTATATCCTTCCTGTTTGGCCCTGTCCGGGGGTATCATCGGATGGGGCCACAGTGTCTCCTGACCCCTCCTGTCTCAGCCTCCAGTATTTATGCTGAGTAGTTAATGTGTCGGGGGCTAGGGTCAGTTTGTTATATCTGGAGGACTTCTCCTGTCTTATCCGGTGTCCTGTGTGAATTTAAGTATGCTCTCTCTAATTCTCTCCTCTCTCTCTCTTTCTTTCTCTCTCTCGGAGGACCTGAGCCCTAGGACCATGCGTCAGGACTACCTGGCATGATGACTCCTTGCTGTCCCAGTCCACCTGGCCTTGCTGCTGCTCCAGTTTCAACTGTTCTTGCCTGCGGCTATGGAACCCTGACCTGTTCACCGGATGCTGCTAAAAAAAGCCAACTTGACAATTACTCGTGGAGAGTGGCTTGGACCCCCTTTGGAGCTGCCACCCTTTACTAAAATCACACAGGTGACATACCGAAGACACTGACTAGATGAATTATTTTATTATTGACGACAATCCTCGTCCAGGCATGTATAGTCACATATAACTACCCATTTAGGCCACATCCACACCTGAACATCTGGATCAAAATCGTTCTGACTGCCATATACATCCTACATTCCCAGGCATCAGCACTACAGAGGAACGG